>NW_015650507.1:457321-461108 GCF_001515625.1 Sinocyclocheilus rhinocerous | reverse complement strand
CACTCACACTCACACACTCACACTATCACACACTCACACTCACACTATCACACACTCACACTCACACACTCACACTATCACACACTCACACTCACACTATCACACACTCACACTCACACACTCACACTATCACACACTCACACTCACACTATCACACACTCACACTCACACACTCACACTATCACACACTCACACTCACACTATCACACACTCACACTCACACACTCACACTATCACACACTCACACTCACACACTCACACTCACACTCACACTCACAAATACCAAAACTTTAAGTAAGATTAAAATTAATTCATTCAATTCAACGATTGAACTGTGTAAAGTTTCAAGCAGAGCTACAAATAATTTTAGCGACTTATACTAATTCAGTCTTCACACAGACCGTTTTGACTTGAGAAGACTTAGAATACAGCACAAATATTGATATGAACTTGTGTTATAGTGCTGTTTTTGACTGTGTCTTCATTCACTTCCATTGTATAGAAAAGAGCTGCATGTTCACAGAGCGTAAACATCACAGAGCAAAGTCATATGGATTTGGAATAACATGAGGGTGAATAAATAATGAATTTTCATTGTTGGGTGAACTGTCCCTTTAAAGTCTAGCGCTATCAGTGAGGGTTTAATGATGATGGTTCTGCTCAGATTCTTTCCACGAGCCCGAAGCAACCCAGAGACGTAATGATTTTCATACACTCCCCTAAACATTTACATTCGCTAAAGCACTGCCAGCTCAACAGCGACCTTTCTGACACCATTATACATGTTTCCTGAGAAAATCTGCTCATATTTACCGTGACGGAGTTAAAACTTCCTTTCACTGATAAACCTGAGATCTGATGACCCTCTGGTTTCTGTGGGCCGTCCTGAGGCTGTATAGAGTTTAACTGGCTTCGTTACAAGTGACCTCCGAGACTTTTGCTCTGTTTCACGAGCGAAGCTTGAAGACGTTTCTAATTATCCCATAAAATTACCGTGAAGCATTGATCTTTATTGTGCTGTGAGGAGATCTGTGTCCTCCTGGAGAAAGTTCGTGGAAAAACTCTCCATTTCGCTGCAATAAAATTATGCGGCAGAAATCATCACAGGGGTCTTATAAGAAAAACCCTTCAGGGCCTCGTTTGAGAACATCTGACTGTCACCGAATCATGGTCAGGAGACGCTAGAGCCCTTCTAAGTCAGCATATTGCTTCCATAAGACTGATTTGAGACGCTCTACATACACAGCAGCTGTGTGCACTACACAAACAGCACACTTAAGGATATGCACACAGGATATTGATTCATGCAATTGATTAATGCAGAGAGAAAAAAAAAAGGTTAAGCCAACACACTGAGATTTCATGATTTAAACATTTTTTTTTAAACTACTAAACTGCTTTGTTAAATTAACCCAAAATTGGTTGAAAGCCACTTTAACACACAGAGAATGACTACAGTAACAACACAGCCTTACAGAAATGATCAAAAGGTGAAAATGTATTGGTAAGCAAACTTGCTCAAAAATAGACAAAATGAAGAAAAAATGCAAAAGTGAGAAGAGTGGCACGTATTCAAGTAAACAAAAATTATTGTTAAAAGCTGCTTTGAACATTGTTGAGAAAATTTTTAATAACTTACATTTAAGACCAAATTGAACTAGTTATCTTGTGTCTGAATTCTCGGTTACACTTTATTTCGATAGTCCACTTTAGACATTCTACTAACTATAAGTAACTTTGTAACTACATGTCAACTACATGTCAACTAATTCTCATTAATTTGCAACTACATGTCTACTAACTCTCAGAGTAGACTGTTAGGGTAGGTTTAGGGTTAGTAGAATAAGTTGACAAAGAAAGTGTTAGAAGATATTAAGCAGACAGTCTACTAATACTCTACTAACTGCTAGTTGACATGTAGTTGCAAAGTTACTTACTGTTAATAGAATGTCTAAAGTGGACTATCGAAATAAAGTGTTACCGAATTTTCAACCCAGCAATGTTGGGTTACTGATTATGAATGATTATCAAACTAACCTGGCTTCTTTACAGAGTCAACTCAGTGTTTAGGATGAAAAAATAAGTCTTTTTAAGAGTGTACTTATTTAGTTTGATCTAATTTTCCACCGACTCTCCAGTCTGAAAGCCCAGAAGAGCGTGTGTTGTCTACCTTTCAAAACGGTCAGAAGGGGCCTGTGGCGTCTGAACCGGTCTCGTTCGGTTTTGGAGCAGAGCTGCTGATTGCTCTCAATATGGCAGGAGTTAAAAGCAGAAAGATCTGGGGTAAATAATGACGGTCGCGCTGCTCCTTAACCCATCTGAAACACCGAGCGCATGGCAGACTGCCACCAAACCAGCTTCTCGTGTCCATCACGACCCGCTGCTCGTCCCCTCTCAGAGAGCTTTCTTTATTATAGGAAACTCTGGCTGTTTCATCATATCCACACCAAAGTGGTGCTCATTAAACACGGTGCCTGAGATGTGCTCTTAACTAATACCTCCAGAACGACCAATCAAACGCTTAATAGGTGTGTGACATCACCTCTTCTGTTTAGAAACAGATCCGCTCACGCCGTAATGACCCAGCGTTTCCTGAGCTTTAATTGCTAATAGGCCGGCCTTAAATATCAGCTCAACTTTTCACGCTTGGAAACACCCCGTGTGTCTTTCTCTCTCAAACAGCCTAAAGAAAGAAAGATGGATAAAGAAAGAAAGAAAGAAAGAAAGAAAAATAAATCATTTCAAGTAACCAAGGAAATATTTCACATTTTCATTTAAATCAAGTTGAAGTAAAAAAAATAAAAAAAACCTTAATAGAAACTGCATAGACAAGTAAATAAATAAATGAATAAATAAAATAAATAAATAAATGAATAAATAAATAAAATAAATAAATAAATAAATAAAGAAACTCTGGCTGTTTCATCATATCCACACCAAAGTGGTGCTCATTAAACACGGTGCCTGAGATGTGCTCTTAACTAATACCTCCAGAACGACCAATCAAACGCTTAATAGGTGTGTGACATCACCTCTTCTGTTTAGAAACAGATCCGCTCACGCCGTAATGACCCAGCGTTTCCTGAGCTTTAATTGCTAATAGGCCGGCCTTAAATATCAGCTCAACTTTTCACGCTTGGAAACACCCCGTGTGTCTTTCTCTCTCAAACAGCCTCTGTCCGGATTCATGTGTGTGTTTTCCTGAACTCACGACACACACAGAAGAGAGGCCAATTAAAGCCCAGAGATTCATGCACGCTCACAAAAAGCTAACGGGCCGTTCCATTCCTCTGTGCAAATAAAAATCAACCCAAGAAACCTGGCACTATTGCATCAGAAAAATACAAACTTATATAAAAAAAAAGCCGTCCAGTCTGTTGCCTGGGGTTTCTCACACACACCCAACAGCATGTCTTGTGAAAAAGACCTTATTTCAGAATATGCTCCAGAAAGACTTTATTTTCTTATTCCGCAAGACACTCGAAGACTCAGGCTGTCAAAGCCAGATATCAGGTTTTGGTTCCAAAAATGTTCTAAGAACGTTCATTTTTGATTCCCAGAACTCTTCCAGAACCAGGATTATTATTGTTACCTACAAATAAATCCATAACAAATGTCATTACTAGAAATAAAACAGACATTAACTGAATGAATGAATGAATGAATGAATAAGAAAGAAAGAAAGATGGATAAAGAAAGAAAGAAAGAAAGAAAGAAAAATAAATCATTTCAAGTAACCAAGGAAATATTTCACATTTTCATTTAAATCAAGTTGAAGTAAAAAAAA
>NW_015650507.1:451172-457257 GCF_001515625.1 Sinocyclocheilus rhinocerous | reverse complement strand
TTAAAAAAAATTAAAAAAAAAAAAAAAAAAAAAAACCTTAATAGAAACTGCATAGACAAGTAAATAAATAAATGAATAAATAAATGAATAAATAAATAAATAAATAAATAAATAAATTGATACAAATGAAAATGAACAAATAAATAAATAATAAGTTGATACAAATGAAAATGAACAAGAAAAAAGCACACAAACATTTTCTAAAACTTAACAAAAAATAAAAAGAATACCGAAAATATATAAAGAAAATCTAATTTAAAATATTAATAAAATCTCTAACATTACATCAGTGATACAAAATTACAAATCTTAAAAAAATGGGTTACACTTTATTTTAAGGTGTCCATGTTACAGTGTAATTTTACATTTAAGTAATAAATAAATAAATAAATAAATAAATAAATAAATAAATAATAAATTGATACAAATGAAAATGAAGAAGAAAAAAGCACACAAACATTTTCTAAAATTTAACAAAAAATAAAAAGAGAACCGACAATATATAAAGAAAATCTAATTTAAAATATTAATAAAATCTCTAACATTACATCAGTGATACAAAATTACAAATCTTAAAAAAATGGGTTACACTTTATTTTAAGGTGTCCATGTTACAGTGTAATTATACATTTAAGTACTGAGTAATATTAAGTAACTACATGTACTTACTATATGGTTAGGGTTTGGCTTAAGGTTACTTGCATGTAATTATGCATAATTTATTGTTATTATAATAGTAAGTGCATGTAACGTGTACCAAGGACACCTTAAAATAAAGTGTTACCAAACATTTCACCAATGAATCACTCACAGTAAGTCAATTTTGAGTTCATGTTGTCTTTATATCTGTAGACTCTCAGCTGTCACTGGGACAGTACCTTTTCAAAAGCTACCTTTGTACCTGAAGGGTCCATATTGGTACCTTAAAGGTATATTAATACAAAAGTGTACCTTTTGACAAGGTGACTGCCCTCGCACCTTTATTTCTGAGAGTATACATTGTCCATTTCTTAATGTAATGATGTGTAAAAACACATTTGACTTTAGCTGCAGGTGTCACGGGTCTCCAGAAACAGCCGCTGATGTGTTAGAGCTCAGGTTGTTCACAGAGCCGTGATAAAGGGCTCAAACTATCCATGCACTGCAGATTCCACTGAATGACGTCTCATGAGACACAAAATCAATCCACAGTGAGTTTCTGCTCTCGCTGCTGCTGTGTGACGTCAGATCTGACTCTAATGTTTAGCTATTCATTTCTCACTGCCCAGATAACACAGACATGTTCCTGGAATGTTCTGCTAATGTTCCCATTACGCTATGAAAACATTATTTCTGAATGTCCTGAAATATCTTTTTTTTTTTTTCAAATGTTTTTATTTGTTTGTTGTTATGCGAATGCAAAGGGAACATTCCATTTGATAATTTTGCAAACATTATGAAAACGCTACTTTTGAATGTTCTCTCAACATTCTGAATGAGAACGTTACTTTTTTGAACATTCTGAAACAAGTAGCAACACTCTAAAAAATGTGCGATGTCCAACTAAACCATTAAAAAAGTTCCATGAATCATATATAAACAGTTTGAGAACATTATTAAAGACTAGATTACATTGAATGAATGTTAATTTTATTGGAAAAGCGTTTGTTCACAGCGTTGAGAGAACCTTACTAGAACAGAATAGTCTTTACAAAGGAGTCCATGTGATATAATGTGAGATAATATGCTAATAGGTCTCCACCTGTCCATCTAAAATCTGTCATTTTTAGTAGCTCAATCAGACCAAGGTCATGGGTTTGTATCCCTGGAAATAATTTTGTAAAAACACAGTAAAAACAGTAATATTGTGAAATATTGTAATATATTGTATTGTAACATATTTGTGAATATTGGCATAAAATCACTACTTTTCTTTTGCTGTGCAGGAAACAAGAGAATTAAAAATGTAACTGCTTCTCAGATCGTGTTTCATCTCATAACCTGAAGCATTTTAGTGCAGCAGCAAAGAAGGTTCTGCTGATCTTTGACCTCTGAGCAGAGAAAAGGTCAGAGTAAAGCTGACTCTCAGAAATGCAAATTTGACCCATTTGAAAGTAATTTTACTTGTTACTGAAAGAGAAAAAATTAATTCAGATGTATATTTTTACTCTGTCTAATGATGACGGCGTCCCTGCGGTGGGCCACACTTTGTTCTTTTATTAATGATGTGTGCTGTTCACCGCTCTCAAACAGCCTTCCTCAAAAAATGATGACGACTGATCAAATTAGCCAAGAAAACTTCTTCATTGTGAATCGTCATTAGCATTGAACATGCAAATATCATAAGCATGCATGTTAATAAATAAGTGTGTTTGTGCAGTGTGGATTTGAGTCTCGGTCCAGCTGAAGTGTGCAGGGGTCACCGGCCATTAGCCACAGAATCGATCCAGAGCAGAAACTGACATGAAGGATGGGTTTCAATGATTCACGGCTGACTGAGATTAATGGTGGAGGAGGAATTTATGAGCATTTGAATAGAGACGTTCAGGGACAGTAAAACACTGCAGGAAAACCAAATAACACATGTGAGAGAAAAGAGTATCTACAAAGGACTGAGTCCATCTGTCTGTGATCATAACTCACAAATTAATGAAAATGAAAGGAAGATAATAGGCAAATAGGCATCCATCTGTCCATATAAAATATTACATTTTTACTAGCTCAATCTAAAAAATACAGTAAAACAGAAATATTATTATGTGAATAATATGTTAAAATGTAATTTATTGCTGAATTTTCAGCATCTTTATTACAGTCTTCAGTGTCACATGATCTTCAGAAATCATTCTAATATGCTGATTTGCTGCTCAAGTTTTTGATTTTAATATATATATATATATATATATATATATATATATACATACGTATAATATACACATAATATACATATAGATTCACTGAAGTGAGAAGAGGGTGCATTAAATTGATCAAAAGTGATAAAAAAAAATACATGTATAATGTTACCAAGTTTTTGATTTTTATATATATATATATATATATATATATATATATATATATATACATACGTATAATATACACATAATATACATATAGATTCACTGAAGTGAGAAGAGGGTGCATTAAATTGATCAAAAGTGATAAAAAAAAATACATGTATAATGTTACAAATGATTCTATTTCAAATAAATGCTGTACTTTTAAATGTCTTTTTCCTGAAAAATAAAATGTATCACGGTTTGCACAAAAATATTGTGCAGCACGACTGTTTTCAACATTGATAATAATCAGAAATGTTTCTTGAGCAGCAAATCAGCATATTAGAATGATTTCTGAAGATCATGTGACACGACTGACTGGAGTAATGATGCTGAAAATACAGCTGCGCATCACAGGAATAAATTACAGTTTAACAGATATTCACATAGAAACAGCTATTTTAAATTGTAATAATATTTCACAATTTTTACTGCATTTTTGATCAAATAAATACATGCCTTGGTGAGCAGAAGAAAAATGTTAAAACATTTAATTATTCCAAACTTTTGACTGGTAGCGTTAGAACTTCAAATATATAGTACTTAAAAAAATATTTTAAACAAAAGTTCTATTGTCATTTTTAATATAAAGTTAGTTAGATTTGCTCTTGGCATAATTGTCTTATTTTATGTAACATTGTAATGTTTTATTTAGCCATTTAGACCTGATCTCTCTCTCTCTCTCTCTCTCTCACTCTCTCACTCTCTCACTATCCCTCTCTCACTCTCACTCTCTCACTATCCCTCTCTCTCTCTCACTATCCCTCTCTCACTCTCACTCTCTCACTATCCCTCTCTCTCTCTCACTATCCCTCTCTCACTCTCACTCTCTCACTATCCCTCTCTCTCTCTCACTATCCCTCTCTCACTCTCACTCTCTCACTATCCCTCTCTCTCTCTCACTATCCCTCTCTCACTCTCACTCTCTCACTATCCCTCTCTCTCTCTCACTCTCTCACTCTCTCACTATCCCTCTCTCACTCTCACTCTCTCACTATCCCTCTCTCTCTCTCACTCTCTCACTCTCTCACTATCCCTCTCTCTCTCTCACTCTCTCACTATCCCTCTCTCACTCTCACTCTCTCACTATCCATCTCTCACTCTCTCACTATCCCTCTCTCACTCTCTCACACCTCTCTCCCTCTCTCTCTCTCTCATATATATATATATATATATATAAGAGATCTAAGAGAGTAATCATGTCTGGTGTGTGAACGAGCCGTCAGCTGTACCTGAGATCCTGCGGCAGCTTTCTGAAGCAGAAGCTCATTTCTCCTGTGGCTCCGTCTGCAGATAAACGCAGACAGATTGTTTCATAGCCGCTGGTCACATTTGCATTCAAAACATCACGAAAGAACGCCAGCGTGACCTGAAAGAATATCACCTACAGGTAATAATGTTATTAATGCAGCAAAACAATCCGGATCGCAGGAGAGCTTTTAATTAGACCGTGCACGCCGCCGCTGCAATGAAACCAGAGTTTGCTGAACTTTTGTGCGACTGCACGCGGGTCAGATCTGGACATATTGCTGTCATCCGCTCCGAGCGGCTCGTGGCTTCAGGCAGGTCACACGTCGTGTCTTTCAGCCATATTTAGGTCAGGCCTTTCTTTCTGGACATGAGCGTGCGAGCCAGGTTTTTCTCGAAGGGCTTAACAGTGTTTCACATGCTGCTCTTTGTCTGTTTCCCGACATGATGAGCTCGGATCACAGATCTATACGGGATAAATCATTTACACCTCTGCGGCTGGTGATAATGACTGTATTAGGATATTAACAGCACTATGACACGCAGACATGAACAGACAGAAGCATGTCACTCTCAAATATAGGCCTCAAATTGTCCCACTTTTATGTCTGAAGTGTCAACATTTCACATGAACGTGATGACAATCAGACGAGCTGCTGATGACTGCAGATCACTGACTGCTTTAAACCGCTGTTATGAGTTCATCTGGAATATCGACCCGCACGATGATTTTGGCAGAATTTTGTACATCCTTCACAATGAATATTACAGCGCCTGCACATTAATTGTTTGGTTTGTATATGTTTATTCAGCAGCTAATAAGAGTTAAGTACTATCATCATAACTCTTTTGTGTTAATGCAGAATTCCTCCTAAAATAAGTGCAGAAATCCAAAAAGTCCACAATTTTGTCTAGGTATTAATCAACCAATCAACTGATCAATAAAATATTGCATTGCTTTTTTTAAATTTATTTGCTAAGAAAATCCCCGATAAATGAAGATAATTAACTTAAAACTTGCACATGTGATAGAAAGATTCCTTATTTACATAGTAATTGCATTATTATTATTACACGTTGTAAACATAATTAATTATAATAATGAATGTATTAACCACGTGTAATAATAATGGTTATTTTGTTGTTATTATTGTTTATTGTTAATATTAGAACTTATGTCTATTAATATATCTGCGTTTATGACACTAACAGAGGGATGTCGCTTAAGAAAACGCTAATAATAATCATCATCATCAACAACAACATAATAATAACTTGTTATATAACTTTTATTATTGTATTTATATATCTGTGCTTATAACTCTAACAGAGGGATATTTCTCAATAGTTATGTTTTGGTAACACTTCAATTGAGGGAGCAATTCTCATTATTAACTAGTTGTTTGCTAGCATGCATATTACCAGCATATTGGCTGTTTATTAGTACTTATAAAGCACATATTAATGCTTTATTCTGCATGACCATATTTTAAATCCATTAGTCCTAAACCCTAGGAGTTAATTGAGGCAAAAGTCATAGTTAATAGTTAGTTAATAGTGAGAATTGGTCTCCAAACTAAAGTGTGACCAGTATTTTTATTTGACACAGAATTGCAATGGGCATTATACTGCTCCATGTTTTTTATTTATTATTTATTCAATTTGTTTATTAAATGATTTTTCTTATGACAGTGTTTGTCATGGATCTGATGAGTGTGTGTGTGTGTCAGACAGGTGTGTGAAATGGGCTGTTAATGGTGTGTGTGTGTGTGTGTGTGTGTGTGTGTGTGAGTGAGTGAGTG
>NW_015650507.1:443481-450767 GCF_001515625.1 Sinocyclocheilus rhinocerous | reverse complement strand
TCGCAGGTGTGCGGCTGCGGTGTGTGTGTCCGCCGGCTCTCAGCGGCTGTGCCTAATTGATTGGCTGTAGTGATTTTGAGAATGACCCCAGTCAGTGTGAGTGTGAGTGAGTTTGTGAGAAAGGTGTGCACTGTGCAAATGTGCATTAGAGCTGTGAAATTACACATTTGGTGTGGCTGTCCCAAGAGCTGGACACTAGAGAAACACGATTTTCTGGCCTCGGCCCATGAACCCGAGCAGAGGAAATATTAAATATCTCAGAAATAGATGTGTGTGCGTGTGTATGGATGCAAGCATGTTCAGGTTTTGATATGTTTGTGAATGCATGCTCACAAATAAAATTAGTGATGCAATAATAACTTTAAAAAAGTGTCAAAGGTGAATTAAATTGGTTAATAGTAATATTTTTTTTTCTAATGTTTGCCTGCGCAAAGTCACTATTAGGTGATGCAATGTTTGCAAAACTGATTTGCAGTATGTGGTTGCTAGGTGGTTTCTTATTGGTTCAGGTCAAAATCCCCCACCTTCAAATTTAATAAGTGTACTCCAGTATGCCAAAACTAAGCAAGTGTTTGCTTGATATATGAGTTAATTGGGGTTTGTCGGTTCTTCTGTCTGCAAGCTCACATTTCACTGCATGTTTGCAGAGTTTTCAGGTTGTCAGGAGCGGTAATGCTCATCCCCTCTGAACGCTGAAATATCAATGCACGCATATGATTAAAAAGTACAAGTTGTTCTGAAAAAAAAGTTCAGCCGGTCTGTTTTTTTCCCGGTCCTGTTTGAAGTCTCGCTCTGTCTCATAGCGTATTCCGATCGGCAGGTTTGTTTAGGGATTACGCTCCTGTCTTTGATCTGAGTTAATTAGACAGATCCCCTCTCGCATTAGCACCTATAGCTCATTAACGCGGGTTAGTTACGTGTGCTAATCTCTGTCCACAGGTCAGCGGAGGCTGTTGAGTTTTTATGATCCCAGACAGGTGAGATCTGCGATCAAAGATGCTGAGAAGATCAATACCTGCTCACGGGGATGAAGGCTTTGAATCGCGGCTGCTATTCTGCATAAAGATCCACACAACAGATCGCAAGAAGCGCTACTTCTCCAAAACTTTCTCTCAGAGAGAGTGTTTATAAGAGTCTGTTTACACTTTTACAATGATATTGGAAATTGATGTTGATCTGATTGCCAGAATGAAGTGGACGCTACCCAGGGGCCCCTAATGTTTACCGCACCAATCAATCATAATTTATTTTTCATAATAACACTTTAGAGTCTAATATGATAGTCCTCTTTTCTTCTTCTGTTCCCAACGCTCTTGAAAAATCAATCCAACTAATCCTACAAAAGTGAGACGTCAGTGTTATCGTCTCACGCAAGCCGCTGCGTACGAAACTCTGTCTCAGCAGAAGAGCGTTTCAACATCTCTAATTAAAAACAAAGACCCTCCGCTGATGATTAGTGGCGCTTCTTCGAGGGTTTAACGTGGATGTTGCCTGTAAAAAAAGCCCAGCCACAAACTTTCAAAGTTGATCAAACAGTAGATGTGCATTTGCTGCATTGAATCTCTGTTCAAGTTTACGGTGAGTTTGTTCAATGAACAATTAAATTAAGGAAAACGTTTAAACATGTTGAGTTTTGGTCTTTACAACAAGACTAAAACAACTAATGTGTTGCTGAACCAAATTAATAGATTTAAGTTACCCGTGTACTTTTCTAAATCACATAAATTAATATACTGACACTCAAAAAAACAAAATGCATAAAATTACACTTCATTTCAACATATATTCTCCTAATGCAGTCCCTACTGATACACTGAACAGTTAGTTATGTCAACAAAAATGATTAATTTAGTCCCAGCACAAAATGTTAAAAATTTAAATGGATTGAACATTAAGTTAATTTGTGACCAAATTATGAAAACTTGTTTCTGGAGCTTATTTTAACAAACTGACTTTTAACAAGCCAAGCCAGTGTTAAGGTGTGATAGCATTCTGTGAAATTTTGTGGGAGAAATTCAATCATTTTAATAGCAGCAGGAGCACAATCTGTAGTTTACCATGCAGACTTTGCTCACAATCAACTTTTTTGCCTAGATTTGCCAAGTTGACCAACTGAAATCTGCTTGGATTGAAATTAACTTCTATGTTCATATTTCACTACACTATTGACAATGGACTTGTTTTTGCACATACAAGTTAGCTGCAATTTTACTAATAAGACCACGGCTTTAGTCTGTGATTCTGTGTTTGATTCTGGGGTGAGATCTGAAATCAAGTGTTTATCAGCAATGCATGCAATAAACGGTAGTCAAACTAGTGGTTCACAATCACAGTCACTGACGATGGCTATAGATGATTGAATAACAGCAAGAAAGAAAAGGCCAATCACAGTTCAATATGCAAATAGGTCTGAATTCAATAACATCATCACTGTTACTTTTTTGAATCCTGAATAATCTGTTAATAAGTCAAAACTTTAATTTGAAATTTCAGTCACACTTTAGTTTGGGGATCAATTCCCATTATTAACTATGACTTTTGCCTCAATAAACTCCTAATTTGCTGTTATTAATAGTTAGTCAGGTAGCTGTTAGGTTTAGGTATGGGGTGGATTAAAGGATGTAGAAAATGCTCATGCAGAATAAGGCATTAATATGTGCTTTATAAGTACTGATGAACAGCCATATGCTAGTGCATGCTAATAAGCAACTAGTTAATAGTGAGAATTGCTCCCTAAACTAAAGTGTTACCTACATTTCTTAAGTGATGACAAAAACAGATGTTCTGTGCAGTTTCTAGGTGTTTTCTTGCTCTGTCTCTCTCTGATCTTCTGTCTGTAGATATGACTCGGGTCCTTGTTTGATGGGATTTTTTCACTTGTTTTCTTGATCCGTTCCTTTCAGCGTCCCGTGGGTTCAGAGTTTCACTGCAGAACTGAGACAGTCAAACAGTAGAAAATGAGAAAAGTGAGTTCACACAAGCACACAAATATGAACGAAGGAACAAAGTCACTTCGAGTTTAGCCCGCCACACGTTTGGCAGTGATTATATGACCCTTTTAGCGAGTAATTTTCCCTGGATTAGAAAAACAATCAATCCAGTCACACCAAGGGAGAACTGGAGAGCTGGTTTGGGCGGAAATCTCTTAAGAAGTTATGGTGTGTTGAGAGAGAGAGAGAGAGAGAGGCTGAATTCTGCGGCGCTGGGTATATTTCCACCCACAGTAATTCATTTATGGCTTCAGAGCAAAAAGAACAGAGTCTTTGTGGTCTTTAAAACGCTTATCCTCTCCGTCTGTAGAGAGGCAATGAGAAGCCGCTACAAAGAGAGCGCGAGCAGGACAAAAACTGTGATAAAGTTTAGCAAATGAAGTCGCTGACCTGCGCTTGAGATTAATGTGAAACAAGGTCCCCCAACTTCAGAGGTTCGGCCGAGGCAGCGGGAGCCCACGGTGCTCTTCATGTGCTTGACATTGAACGTTTGGCGAGAGAAAAATTCTGTCATTTGTCATTTGTATGCAAATTCGGCTGTTACACAAATTAACCTCTGAACCGCGTGTCACTCCTCATCTGCTGGAATCACGCAGGGCTGCCGGGTCAGAGACCGGCTCATCCTTTATTGTGGCTGATGGAAGTCAAACGCCGCTCTGTGTTCGGCCACACACACACACACACACACACACACACACTCACTCACACATACACACTCTCGCTCACTCACTCACTCACTCACACTCGCTCGCACGCACGCACACACACACACACACACAGTGACATTATATTCATGACAGTCAAAGATTGCATGAATGTGACTTTGTGGCTTGTTGTTGATGTCTGTAAACTTTAAGCTCAAAATAGTGCACAAGTAGTGCACATGTGTTGATTGATCACATGTGCACTACTGTTTGAGGTTGATAAGATTTTATTCTCACCAAGGTTGCATTTTTTTGATCAGAATACAAAATACAATTTTGTGGCTTCAAGTTGATATCTCTAAACTTTGAGCTCATTCAATGAACTTCTTAAAGGTGACAATATATTATTTTAGAAGTTTCAATACATACAATTCTGGCAAAACGGACCACAAATATTGATAGCTATTAATACATTAAGCTAAAAACTACTTAAAATTTCAAAAAGAAAGAAGACCTTTGGCATGTCCTGCTCCAGCTTATTGTTTCAACAGAAAATACTTAGTCACAGTAAATAAATTTACACTTGTCCCAGTCCCTCCAGAACCTGCATGCTTGCTCTTGTACATTAACAATGATTGTGCAATATGTTGTATGATTGTCAGAATCTAACTTATTAATTTATTTTAATGATTTATTAATATTTTTGGGGTGTTGACTTTGTGATGTTTTCATAAACATTACAAATAAATTATAAATATGTAATTATTTATACAATTATTATTTGACAGCTCTACTTTTCCGTTGCAATTGGGACTGGGAATCGATTCCGAGAGTCGATTCTGAAACTGAATTTTAGGATGCAGCCTTCCGTTTGAGAAGCACCATTCACCTCCCTCATGCTCGCGAAAAACCATAATTACGAGTGTTGTGAGATAAAAGATTATTTTCATTTTTATATTTTTATTAACATTCGCCTCCCTCATGCTTGCGAAAAGTGATTAGAAGTCTGATTAGTTTCCTGATGCGGATAGATTGGTTTAATGACCCAGTTCAAAAAAAAAAAGATTCAGAGGTTATTTTACGATGGAACTGGCTTGTCCACAATTTTGAGCTCTGCACGACAGAATAGATCATGATGTGATCGAGGGTCTTGATCTTAAAACATTTCTATCAGCCAATGATAATTATAAAAGCAAACGTCACGAGCATAGATCAGTGGCCGAGAGCACATCTGATTGACAGATAAACCACGAGCTCTATCAGTTATTGTTAATGTTCTGGATATTTTGTTTCAGTGTACAGTTTGTTAATTTTGTGCAAAGCATACAGTCAAAGTAAACTTCATCATTAAGCTGAACTGTGCACATTTATTTTAGACACTTCATGTGTTGTTCAATTAATGCAATAAACGCATGTCCCTGCTGAGCTGTTGGCTATGACTAATTTCACAGGCAAAGCAGACAAAATTACAATTTATGTATCGTAATTTTTTTACAAATAAAGCTTCATATTATGAGAAGGATACTTTCTACGACCTTTATCCTGCAGTCATGGTGAGATTAGGTTCCTTCAATCTAAAAAAAACAAGAATCGAAAACAACAGTGAGGAATCGATTCTTGGGATCGAAGCAAAGCGATTCCAGAACCAGGAATCGGAATCGGACTCGATTCCAAAAATTTTGGAATCAAACAGCCCTAGTTGCAATTCCTTCACTTATATGGTTTATATATATCATATAGGCTATATATATATATATATATAGATAGATCTCACTTATATGGTTTACTGTATATATATCATATAGGCTATATATATATATATAGATCTCACTTATATGGTTTATAATATAACACAATCTACAATCAGCCTCAGTATTCTCGTCTCATGACCTTTTCCCCTCATAGACATTATTACACGCGCACTACTGAACAAAACACAGTCTAAAGCGACGGGGTTTGTGATCATATCGCAGATTATGCCGGTTTAAATTGTCG
The DNA here is from genome assembly GCF_001515625.1 of Sinocyclocheilus rhinocerous. Taxonomy (NCBI): domain Eukaryota; kingdom Metazoa; phylum Chordata; class Actinopteri; order Cypriniformes; family Cyprinidae; genus Sinocyclocheilus; species Sinocyclocheilus rhinocerous. Next base: position 445,138 of record NW_015650507.1, on the reverse strand, counting down.
GTTCTCGCGTCCGCGGCGTTTGTGCGAGACCCACCAGCTCGATGACAAACCGTCTGTGTGAAATAGGTTTAGACAAACAAACAAAACATCCTGCGGTGGCCGGCAGCGTCACGGCTCGACGTTTCCTTCAAAGGTTTCCCTCAGGACAGTGTGTGCGGATATAATCCGAGCCGCTTTGAAGAGAACTCTCCAAATGTCTTTGGGCTGCTCTGGTGGAAGTGCCATCTGAGTGCTCTGGGTTACTGGAGGAGAAAGAAGCATCTGTGTGTGTGTGTGTGTGTGTGTGTTTGAGGTGAAGCGGCTCACACCTGCCAGATACACACGCTTCCGTTTATCCAAAAACGTCGAGGGTTTTCGCTCTTTTTGCATTTTAATCTCTCCATTATGACTGTAGGTGATCACATCTGAATAGACATTCATAACCTCTGGCACTTGAATAAATTAGCATGACGAAAGAAGGTGTTTTATGCCCGTCTCGTCGCTCCGCCGGTAAAGAAGAGCCTCTCAGTCCACAAGAGCTCCTCTACAAAGACAGCCGGCAAAAAACAAACCACATATTTACTCCTTACACCAACTTTTCTGGCCCTGCTCCGAGTGTCAATAGCGGGGCGATGCTAATGAGATCCTCGATGTGCCATCCACCCCCCAAACCTCCCCCAGTCAAGGGTCACATTTTAATCACTGGCTCTCGAGTGGAGGAGCTCCAGCAGAGAGAGAGGGACACTCATCTTGAGCCGAGATGTTGAGAGCTTGAGAAATCAGTTTTTCACTCGTGTGTGCTTCAAGTTGTTGAGGCAATTGGAAATGTGATTGGACATGGAGAAAAAGCCGCACAGAGAGAGAGAGAGAGAGAGAGAGAGAGAGAGAGATGCCATATGTCACCGTCTCGGTGCTTGCTGAACAAAACTTAGCAGTCAGTACTTTTTTTCCATGCACAATGCAATCACTATTATAGCAATATATATTCAATATGTTGAGAATATAGGATAAAAAAAGTGTCATTTTAAACATATTAAATGTCTGTAATATTATTTCGGCCAGACGTCCATAACTTCTAGATTGTAAATTATATTGCTTCTTAATTCTGATATATTTAATTCCTTGTAGTAAAACAGCACAGTGCAGTGTGTGTGCTTTCATTTATATATCTTGATTTGATTTGAGATTTATTGCCATTTGCACAGGTACATTATAGTACAGGTACACTGGGATCAAAAAAGTAAGAAGCACCGCTAAGTTAATTTTTTAAAAGTTAATTTTTCATAATTGATTAATTTTACAGTGTTAACACTGTTATTTATTATTTATTGTTTATATCTATGATGCATTGAAATTATCTGTATTATATAAAACACTATAAATAAATGTGACTTAACGTGTTGACACTCAAGCATAAAAAACACACAGCATGCACATATATTGAGTAATGTAATCAATATTTGGCTAGACTGAATTATTTTTGGACATTTTTACTCTGGCTTTATTCACTGAGTTTGTTCCAGTCATTCTGGGATTGACAAATAAATGTATTAATTGTATTAAAAAAAGCACGTCTATGTGAGATAATAGAGTGGCATGAACTCACACTGACTTACAGGCGTCAGAGCAACCGTCTGTCAACTGTAACTCACACACACACACACACACACTCACACAC
>NW_015650507.1:437042-443010 GCF_001515625.1 Sinocyclocheilus rhinocerous | reverse complement strand
CTCACACACACACACACACGCACACACACACACACTCGCAGTGCTGATGTCATGATGACTGTCAGTAAATCAGCTGTCAGTGTGGCGATGGACTGCAGGGTGTGTGTATCACTGTGACCAACACAGACCCATCAGCACTAACACATACTTCACTTTTTTGATTAAAATAAAAGGCTTTTGTGAATACATTTCAGAAAACAGATGAAACAAGCACGAGGCCCTTCAGTGAGCAACCGATCAGGCGCTCAGAGGAAAACTGGCCGATTTCTGCACTAATTTCGTGCTAATACTTTTAATTTAATGTTCACATTTTCTGAAATTGCTATAATATTGCAATATAATACATGGTGGGAAATTCTGACATTAGAAACTAAATTGAAATTGGGATGTGAATGTTGGAATGAGTGTGGTGAGAGGAACCTTATTAAGTGTAATTTGTTATGCACTGCAGCGGCAGAGAGAGAGAGAGAAAGAGAGAGAGAGAGAGAGAGAGAGAGGGAGAGAGAGAGAGAGAGAGAGAGAGACGGGCAAAGAGGAATCCTGGTTATTATGTGGTTGTATGACGGTGGAGTGTTTGTGTGTGTGTGTGTGTGTGTGAAGCAGCTGTCAGCAGTCTCACATACACACACACACACACACACACACGCCCGCGGCGACCCTCAGGGTTACACACACACACACTCCTGTCTGCGAGCGTCTCACCTGCTCACCTGAACACAGAGAGACACAGAGACAGAGACAGCTCTTTAAAGCTCTGTGTGATGTGTGTTCATACAAACACCTCTGAGTCTCAGAACAAACGCCTGACAGACAGACGACAGATCAGTTCACACAAACACACACACACACACACACACACAAAGCAAACTGACAAACTAACACACATTCAGGCAGACAAGCACAAAATCAGGTTTGAAACTGCAGCGATATCAACCATAAAGTGCATGAATGTGAATAATAATCTGCAGCAGAAGACTGTCCCATCAGCAATCCAGCAATAGTATTTATTCATCTTTTTAACGTTAGTTAATAAAAAAATTAAACTGTTCATTATTAGTTCATGTCAGTTAGATCCATTAAATAATTACATAATATTATAATATGAACTTCAAAGTTGACATTAACATTAACTAAGATTAAAAAAAAAAAAAAATTTTAGATTTTTTTTTTTTAAATGTAAACTAATGTAGTTAACTAATGTTAACAAATGGAATTCATGCCATTAGATAATGCATTAACGAACAATAAGCAATACATGTATTTATTAATCTTTGTTAATGTTGGATAATAAAAATGCAGCTGTTCATTGTTAGTTTAGGTCAGGTAGGTCCATTAAATAATTACATCATATTCTAATATGTACTTAAAAGTTGACATTAACATTAAGTAAGATTAATACATGTTTTAGATTTTTTTTTTCATTATTATTTTTGTTAGTTAATGTTAAATAATGTAGTTAACTATTGTTAACAATTCGTGCCATTATAGTTAATGCATTAACTAACAATGAGAAATACATATACTATTTATTAATCTCTTTTTTACGATGACACAAGGAATCAAGCAGTTGAGATTTGCAATAGTATTGCCCTATGCGGATACACTGTGTTATACTGTATGTATATGGATAATGTTGTACACATTTATCCAACTTTATATAAAGAGCTGAGCGATAATATAGTTACATTCTGTGACGATACAAGCAATCAAGCAGCATCTGAGTCACGAAACTCAACAAAAGAAAACCTGTCAGATAACCAGCAGGTTGTTTATGTGAAAACTCATGAATCAGTTTCACGAGCTGCAGGTTCTGAAGATGGAAGCTGAGTTTCAGTGGCGAGGAGTTGTGTGTCCGGCTGCGTTTAAGGACACTGGAGCGGCTCAATGGAGCTTCTCTAAGCAGATTCCACACGAGAGCTCGGTGTGTGTGTGTGTGTGTGTGTGTGTGTATGTGTGTGTGTGTGCGTGTGTGTGTGTGTGTTCACTGTGGGAAACAGATGGAAAAGTCTCAACAGGGAATGCCGAAATTCCGGTCAGGAGAAGGTGATATCGGAGCCTGACTGCCAGCATGTCCGGAACACCTCACGGGAAACACACACACACACACACACACACACGTGTGTGTGAGGAGGGGCTCCAGACCAGAGTGGTTTTCTGGCACTTCAGCATTACTGTCAGGACTCGAGCGTCCGTGTGTCTGCGTGTTCAAGCTGTTCGAGACTAACCTGGAGAGTTAGGGTTTCTGATGACGATGGAGAGGGATGTACTGACCGGTCGGTCTGAATTCAGACGCTTCTGAGATGCAGAAAGATGCCCTGAAGAGAGAAAAATCACACTAAGAACATTAATTCTCACAATCTTTCTCTATTTTGGTGATTGACAGCTGTCTATATTCAGTTCAGGTGTTCAGTGATCAGGTGGCTTCAGCGCTTTTACATTTATTCATTAAACAGACACTTTTTGACAAGTTCAAAACACAAGCAAATGATCCTAACGTGCATTAACATGAGAAATGCTGCAATAGAAAGTTCCTATCCTGCATCAGTGAAACGAAAGCCAGGGATTTTACAGTAAGACTTTACAGTAAGGTAACATTAGTTAATGCATCAGGTATAATCAACTAACAATTTGTACAGCATGCCTTAAAGTCAAGTCATGCATTAGAGTCAAGTCTTGTGCTCAAGGCCTCCTTCATGGACAAGCCAAATAGGTTTCTCATCATCTCATGCAAAGATCATATGGACATGCAAACTAATTAAAATTATCTTCTACAACACCAACAAAGCACATGCTACCATTTCAACGTTTGGGATGTTTCAGAAGTCTCTTCTGCTCACCAAGGTTGCATTTATTTGATCAAAAACAATGTAAAAACAGTAAAAATTTGAAATATTATTACAATTTAAAATAGCAGTTTTCTATGTGAATGTATGTTAAACTGTAATTTATTTATGTGATGCGCAGCTGTATTTTCAGCATCATTACTCCAGTCTTCAGTGTCACATGATCTTCAGAAATCATTCTAATATGCTGATTTGCTGCTCAAGAAACATTTCTGATTATTATCAATGTTGAAAACAGTTGTGCTGCACAATATTTCTGTGGAAACTGTGATGCATTTTATTTTTCAGGATTCACAGATGAATAGAAAGTTCAAAAGAATAGCTTATTTCAAGCCTCTACAGTCTCCTAATCGAAGAGAGAAAGTGTATTTAATATCTCAATGTTTCTCCTAAGCAGCAATGAGACTAAAACAAGGTCAAACTGAGACTCCTGATTATCCAGTGTTTCTACTGAGAAAAAAAAAACACTCCAGCAATCTCCCGTGTCTCAAGAAGATCTCAATGATGTCTCATACAGTCAAAACTCGAGACATTTCAATATGAACTCAACCGTTTCTCGTCAAATGATCTGGGCTGCTCTTCACATTCATTTTTAGCTTTATACTTCAAAAGAAGCAAAGCTGACACGTAAATGAAACTCCTCTGCATCTCCTGAGCTTTTAAAAGCAGCCACTGAGGAGTGATTGTCGTTCTTCTGCATGTGTTTGTCAGATCAGAGCAGGTCTGTGTTGAATGTGAGCCGCTGTATTGGTGGCAGATGGATGTGTGTCGGGACGTGACTTCATCTCCGCATTTATAAACTCTCTCTGTCTCTCGAGCGAGTCTAGTCAGGTAAATCTGCACACATTCTGGACTGTTCTGGCTGCAAGTTTGTGACTTCAGCCCATCTGTGATGGTGACAGACGGAAAAGAAGACATGAAAGTGTAAAAGCGACAGAGAGATGGAACAGGTTTGTACTGATTCAGAGGCAGCAGCATAAAATATTCTGTGTGCTCTCAAACACATCGACAGGAAGAAGAAAACAAAGTCGACTCTGCTGCTCCTCCACACCGTAAATTAGTTATTATTATTAATGTATTATAAATATTCATTTGTGGTTGCATGTTGAGGTTAATGTTTTGCTCATGCTTTAATTCAGCAGAAAAAATAAATATATATAATTAAAGCTTGATTTGTCTTTAATCATACCATGCTGCCATAAGGATGAAATATATGGTCAAATATAAGCTTTTAAATAGCTAAGTAAATAAATGTAATCATGCATTTGAGGAAGATATTCCTCATGATTGACTCTGTCTGAACATCTGCAGCTAGACGAAGGAAATACCTGTGAACAGATCTGGTTTTCATTTGACCGCTTTTTATTCCCTTTGAAGAGATTTATTTTATTTTTTTCTCCCAATGCTTTAGCTTGTGCAGCGACTAAAGAATAACTTACACATACTGAAGAAAATCAATAATACAAGTTTTTTTTTTTTTTTTCATATGTGACCACAGAATGCAATTAACGTAAACTAAACATTGCAAACTGTCAAACTAGTTATTATTATTAATGTATTATAAATATTCATTTGTGGTTGCATGTTGAGGTTAATGTTTTGCTCATGCTTTAATTCAGCAGAAAAAATAAATATATATAATTAAAGCTTGATTTGTCTTTAATCATACCATGTTGCCATAAGGATGAAATATATGGTCAAATATAAGCTTTTAAATAGCTAAGTAAATAAATGTAATCATGCATTTGAGGAAGATATTCCTGATGATTGACTCTGTCTGAACATCTGCAGCTAGACGAAGGAAATACCTGTGAACAGATCTGGTTTTCATTTGACCGCTTTTTATTCCCTTTGAAGAGATTTATTTTATTTTTTTCTCCCAATGCTTTAGCTTGTGCAGCGACTAAAGAATAACTTACACATACTGAAGAAAATCAATAATACAAGTTTTTTTTTTTTTCATATGTGACCACAGAATGCAATTAACGTAAACTAAACATTGCAAACTGTCAAACAATGCAAATGCAATAAATATTCCTGTCCTAGTGCATGCTGAGAAAACCAACACTAACATAATTTACTGACTAGAAGTATTAAAATAGTTGAATGCAAGAAACTTACTGCCAAAAATGCATCTAAAAGCTCTAATGAAATCTGTTGTGACGGTATAAATGTCTTTATTATCACTTGTGATCAATGCATTGCATCCTTAATGAATAAAAGTATAAATTTCTAAATAAATAAATCCCTTGTTTTCCATTAACTATATCTAAACATTCTTAAATCAAGATACATTTACTTTGACTTTTAGGTCTATTAATGTCACGCCCCTGGACGTTCTGTGTGTGTGTTGTGCTCCCCGTGACCTAGTTTTCCCTCATGGTTGATTGTCATTCTGTTCACCTGTGTTCCCTTAATTATCCTCATTAGTTGCTTGTTACTTAATCCCAGTGTCCGGTGTCGTCTGTGTAATGTGGTTGTCTTCCTAGTTCTCTGTGTTAGTTATAATAAATGTGGTTTCCCGATCTTGCGTCGTGCTCTTCACCGCAGCCACACGTGACAATTAAGTCTTGTTTTCTGCAAAATCTACCAAAATTAAGTGAGTTTATGATTAAAATAAGAAATAAAAATATCTGCAATTAATTCAAAGGGAAACTAAATTACTTTTCTTGCCACAATTACTTTTTTTTTCTTGTTGTTTTAAGCGTAGACTCACTTAATTGTGTTTCTTTCTTTTTCTTTTTTTTTTTTTTTTCTTTTTCAGAAATCAAGGCTTAATATTTTAAGTAATTTTGCTTCTCAAGTAAATATATGTGACCCTAGAGCACAAAACTAGTCTTAAATCGCTGGGGTATAAAAAAAAAAATAAACACTGTATTGGTCAAAATTATCCATTTTTCTTTTATGCCAAAAATCATTAGGATATTAAATAAAGATAATGTTCCATGAATATATTTTGTAAATTTCCTACCGTAAATATATCTAAACTTCACTTTTGATTAGTAATATGCATTGCTAAGAACTTAATTTGAACAACTTTAAAGATGATTTTCTCAATATTTAGATTTTTTTGCACCCCAGATTCCAGATTTTCAAATAGTTGTATCTCGGCCAAATATTGTCCT
>NW_015650507.1:423078-427758 GCF_001515625.1 Sinocyclocheilus rhinocerous | reverse complement strand
ATGGTCATGTTATCTCTTGTTCTGCTCTTGCTTTCAGTCCAGTGGTCCTGGGCTCAGGAAGACCCTCTTCTGCCTTTCTCTGAACACCTGGACCTCGAGCACAAGGTGCGGCTGAAGTGGGGATTTGATAAGATCAAGGGCACAATCTTGTTCGAGCTCACGGTCAACACCAGCGGCTGGGTCGGTTTTGGCTTCAGCCCCAAAGGAGGAATGACTGGAGCTGATATCGTCATTGGAGGAGTCGGACCTGAAGGCAGATACTTCACGGTAAAGTCAAAGACTGTGTCTGATAACAGTCAAAGTCACTTACAGTGGAATTACAGCTAATTTTATATGTTTTTGATATTTTGTTCTGTGTTCTTTATTCTGATTCATATATTTGACCCTGGACCACAAAACCAGTCGCTCAGGTATATTTGTAGCAATAGCCAAAAATACATTGTATGGGTCAAAATTATCAATTTTTCTTTTATGCCAAAAATCATTAGGATATTAAGTAAAGATCATGTTCCATGAAGATATTTTGTAAATTTCCTACCGTAAATATATCTAAACTTCATTTTTGATTAGTAATATGCATTGCTAAGAACTTAATTTGAACAACTTTAAAGATGATTTTCTCAATATTTAGATTTTTTTGCACCCCAGATTCCAGATTTTCAAATAGTTGTATCTCAGCCAAATATTGTCCCATCCTAACAAACCATACATAAATGGAAAGATGATTTATTCAGATTTCAGATGACGTATACATCTCAATTGAAAAAAAATTGACTCTTATGACTGGTTTTGTGCTCTAGTGTCACATATCTTGATTTAAGAATGTTTAGATTTTTGTACTGGAAAAAAAAAGACTATACAATAAAATATTGTTTTGCAGTATAATTTAATAAATAATTGTTTAAACATTACATTTACTGAATATATATATATATATATTTTTTTTTTTTCAGTGACCTCTGGTATTCAACGCGAGAGACTAGTAAACGTCTCGGATGAAAGACGCAGCAAACACACAGTAAAGGTGTGTGTGGCACATTGAGCCGACATCGCTGTTCTCCTCAAAGATGCTGGGCACAATCGCTGGCACGTCTGCCTCTTTATTAACTAAGTTGGTGGTCTCCAAACAAGACTCAAACTCATCTGGACTCATTTATGTTCTTGTCACCTTTAATGAAAATCACACGACACTGACTGGAGTTCAAGGACGGCCGTAAACATTGTTTCACACTTTCATTACAGGACGCCGTCGAGGTGAAGGCGTTTGTGTTTTTCTCTGCGTTCATGTTACTGGCCTTCAAAAGCAAAACATCATTATTTATAGCAGTTAATTGGGGCGCCTTTAAAGAGACACAGCCATAATTTCAGCATCAATATATGAATTTTGCATGTTCGGATATTAAAGTTTTGATATAAAGCTCAGATCATGCTTTTAATCTGTCCATCCACACAGAGAGGATGGTACGGTACATCACTGATAACTAGACAACGATCCGTGAATTTTTCAACCTACTTCGAATTTCTTCAGAACTTTCAGGTGGTTATTATTAAAAACTCACTCAACCGGATCCACATAACAGACATGTGATCACAAGAACACTCTGATATTCACAATGGAGAGTTAAACAATTCTAATGCTATTCCGCTGTATCTGCTAAACATCTTCACACTGACAAGTGAGAAACACAGTTTTACTTCTTTACAAGTTTTCTCCTGTTAAAAGTTTGATTTGAGTTGAATACAGGAGGAAAGACGTGGAAACTGTACAAATTACCTTAATAATTCAGTGAATTACTGAAATATGAATATATATATATATATATATATATAAACCTGACAGTGGAGATGGTTTTAACCTGACTGTGGTATTTCATTCAATTTAAAAATAAAAATTCTGAAAAATAGTGCTCAACACTGCAGTGAATGAATGAATGAATGGATGAGAAGCCAAATGACTGAGATATAGAGTCTTGTTTATCTTTATTTTTGTATATATAAAAAAAAACACACAACATACTGTTATATGAGTTTATGTTTAAAACATGACAAATATGTTGCTGTGCTGTGGTCAGAAAAATAAACTTACTTCAAAGGAAACACAAGACTATTTTCTTAGTCTATTGGCAGATCCCCCCCAATTGTGTTATGCAAAAACTCCAATTTTATATATTTTTTAAGAAAACAAAACTGAATATCTTCTGTCAGTTTGCATCTCAAGTAAATGTGTCTTGTTTTACAAACATTTAGATGCTGTGTTTGTACTGGAAAACAAGCCAAAATACTGCAAATAATATTTATATTTATATTTATTTATAGTTTTTATTTATTTTACTTTTTTCTGTGAAATGTTGGTGCATATATCACATTATTGCATTTTTAAAATGAAACATTTCATGTCAGATTTAACATCACTGGAAACACACATCAATGGTAATTGTCTGTTTTGCAACCGAGCATGTTGTGCCATTTTGAACATAGGCTATTAAAAGGCTGCAGCAGAAAGTAAGATTTTTAGTGAACAAAAAGCTATATTTCATACATTTATAACTGAAATGATGGTGCAATCAGACTGAAAATCCTTCATGTAAAAACCTCAGTCAATCTGATTGAGCCGTTCAACAGGAACAAAACCAAGCATGACAACTTGCGCGCTGCACATGTGCTTAATTTTTGTTCGGAATACATGCAATGCACTTCTAAAGGAACACGTGACCAATGTTTAGGGTTCATATAAACAGACTTTTTGAAATCGGATTGGATTCATTCGGATTGATGAAAAATGTGTGCATGTAAATATAGTAATAGTCACAAGCTTTTCATGTAATGATGATATAAAAGTTGCATTGCAAACCAATCACACACGACATTTATAAGTATAAAAAAAATAAAATGCAAGTACAATGAATGGCTGCAGCGGTACAGGGTTTTCAGTGAAATATGTGAGTCAGATCAGGCCTGTGATTCATATGTCGGCCGAAACGAGAGCAGCTCTAATCTCCCCTACAGCAAGAGTTTCCATGTCTAATCCCGTCCTCTTCAAAACCACGGATTCACTTTCCACTAATCGCCCAATATTAGAGATTAAACGCCTTTAATCTTCTTCACCTGCTCCAGGTTCACAGACGAGTCTTTGTTCTCTTTGAAGGCAATAAGAACATCGGAACACAAAAGACGTTCAGACGTTCGCGTGAGACGCATTCATATTTTAAGCTGAAATGGCACCTTGATGAGCGTCGACATCATATCGGGAGGTAGAACACGTTACCGTGTCGCGCAGAGGTTTTCTGTCATGCGTTTCAGGGGATTGTGGGTGGATTTGGGAGCGAATGACAGCCGAGATCCTCGCGTTCATCTGGTTGTGTGACACATCGCGGGTCCTGAGAGGTGTGTTGCGTGTTTGGTAAGTGTGTAAATGTGCCATCCTCTGGCAAAAAAAGCACAGCGCTGAACTCCAGGTGTGGGCTCAGATGCACCAATGCGAAAAAAAACCATGAATATTTAATGAAACAAAAACCTCAAAGCAGAACCTTAGATATTAGTCACTTTAGTAATTAAAAATGCATTTTGCTCCGTGCTGCCTGGTGTTGTACATTATTAAAGCATGATGTTACCTCAGCTCAAAAGCATTTTTAATGTAAAACAGCCTCTCTTGGTGGCGGCGAGCACTTCTCCCGACTCCTCTGGGTTTGTGGCCGGTGAGAATCCAAATGAAAAACACAGAAGTGTAGAAACGAGAAATGGCTCTGGATGAGACGAGCGGGGCCTGTGAAAAAGTGTGTCACTTATTTGATGGAGAGAGAGAGAGAGATAAATCTAATGAGTAACTAACAGACAGTAAAAACACCCACCCGTCACACACCAGCGACACCAACGCCGAGCGAGATGAAGATGAAGATGCTTTCCTCCGTTCTTCAGTGGGTGGACACAGATGAGGAACTAAAGGGAATTGTTGTTCTGTTTTAAGGGTGAGCGGAAACATACCGTAACGTCACTAAACTCTGCTATTTAAACTGAACTGAGCTGGATGAAGACATCACTGAATTCAATGATGAACGGCCTTTAACTGAACATTGAGTGTTTACTATTGTCCTTTTGCATTGACACACTATTTTCCTATTTTGATACTGTAAAGCTGCTTTGACACAATCTGTATTGTTAAAAGCACTATATGAATAAAGGTGACTTGACTTGACTTCTCAAGCGGTGGGTCGTGACCCAAACATTTGGTTTTGTTTTGGGTCGACACTCGATGTGAAATCTTGAAACAAAACCAGCTGGGCTGCATGAAATGTGTTGATGTTTGAATCAGCAAGTGTACAAGTCAAACGTCACATGAGTGTGCGTCAAACACATCAACAGCTGCTCCAGTCACAAAAGAGAAATATTGTAGCAGTGTTTATCTTTACAACACACAATCATTGATCTGGAAACATTTCAGTCTTCTTTCAGAAGATTCCAAAATGCCTTCATACATTTTTATTCTGTTTGAATGACACAAAATACAAAAGGTTTGAAAGAAATGTCCAAATTTTTTTTTTTTCATAAAGTTGTGATATATTGTTATTTTAGTATCATTGCGATAACTATTACCATTTTTAATATTTAGAATCAGTTTTTTATATTTAATTTTCATTATATATAATAGTGAGTGTGTGTGTGTGTGTGAGTGTGTGTGTGTGT
>NW_015650507.1:422511-422985 GCF_001515625.1 Sinocyclocheilus rhinocerous | reverse complement strand
GTGAGTGAGTGAGTGAGTGTGAGTGAGTGAGTGAGTGAGTGAGTGAGTGTGGAGCACAAAACCAGTCATAAGGGTAAATTTTTCGAAATGAAGTTGTATACATCATCTGAAAGCTGAATAAATAAGCTTTCCATTGATGTATGGTTTGTTAGGATAGGACAATATTTGACCAAGATAAAACTACTTGAAAATATGGAATCTGACGGAGCAAAATAAAATCTAAATATTGAGAAAATTGCCTTTAAATGTGTCTAATTGAAGTTCTTAGCAATGCATATTACTAATAAAAAAATAAGTTGATATATTTACAGTAGGAAATTTACAAAATATCCTAATGATTTTTGGCATAAAAAAATTGATAATTTTCACCCATGCAATGTATTTTTAGCTATTGCTACAAATATACCCGTGCTACTTAAGACTGGTTTTGTGGTCAAGGGCCACACACACACTATGAGTATATATATATATATA
>NW_015650507.1:415653-422372 GCF_001515625.1 Sinocyclocheilus rhinocerous | reverse complement strand
TATTCAGTTACCACACATTTTATTTCAAATCACAAAAATTATTGTTTTCATTTTAAGTTTTAAAATTTCAGTTTCAGTTTTAGTTAACATACTACATACTACATTTTATCTTGCATAATATAGTTTATGCCTATTTTGACGCTATTGCTTATTCTAAATATTTTACAGTAGTATATATATATATATATATATATATAACACGAAAAGCCCACAAAGAAAGGAAGGATTTCCCAAATGATGTAAGAATGTTTCCAGTACAGTGTTTTGGTGATGTTTCCGTGTGTGATGTGTTAAATCACCGATGATAAGCACTGTTGGCATATTCTGAAAGAATTTAGATATTACCCATAGCTCATAAGCCATGATTTGAAAAGGAAGAACAGTATCAGTACAGTGCACGGTTTTAAAACGGTAATAAAGATTTTGAAACTCTACAGATCGAGCCAGACGAGATCTGAGCGAGTGTTAGGTGCCGAAAGAGAAGAGAAAGACCTGCGGTAATATTTCACATCAAAGTTTGATTGCTCGCTGCTTTCACTACAAGTTCTTTTTACCCTTTTAAACCAAACACACATTACTAATTCCCTGCAAGACATGCATGTATTTTAGTTCTAATAACCTGTAATCCAGCACGAGGAATAATTCATGACTCCTCATGTATTATTGAATAAGCTCCAGGAGGGCAGCGAGACTCAGATGGAGAAACTCTGTGTTTCAGGTGAAGCGTCTGCCGTTAATGGACTGAGAGGTGAAGACGAGGTCTCTGCAGGGACTGTTTAACCAAAAGATCAGACTTTACACACTCACATTTTACACAGTAGAACATTTTTACACATAAGAGTATTTACACTATTTAACATGATCGCAATAGTATGTATTCATTAATGCGTTAATCTGAAACACTTTGACATGTGCAAATTTACAGACAGATATCTGTGAATCTTTTGAAGTTCATTGAGTATTTAGGTTGGTTTTATTATATGCATGACACATAAAATAAATGCAATCATCTATTGGCATTACATTTAAACAGGTTTACCTTGTTCAACATTTAAACATTTCATTCTGTCACCGATGTGTGTTATAGATGCTCTCAGTAGGTTGATATTGTGTCAATATCTATTCAAATGTATTACATTACATGTGTGCACTTCAGGTACAAACGCCTACAAATATGAACAACATCACCCAGAAACTTCTGATAATATTAAGCATGAACTGCACAGGACAAAAAGATGTAGAAAAAGAATGGTGCATTCATTTTTTCTACATTTAAGACTTAAATGAGAAGTTTTTACTCCTCCAAAGAGGCATCAAAAAAGACTGTCGTTCATCTCTAAAGACACATTTACTGAAGTGAAGCAGCTTCCATTTTCAAAAGCCGTATTCATTTCACATGCATTTATACTAAAGATAAGAGACGCACTCAGTGTGTGTGTGTGTGTGTGTGTGTGTGTGTGTGCGAGAGAGAAACAGACAGAAAGAAAGATGAAGAGCGCGCGATGGGATTTTATTGCGAGTATCACTGCCGTTCCTTTGTAAGATGAACTTTCATGTTGTTTCTTTTCGGACAATAAATCTCATTTCTGAAATGCTTTCAGAATAATCTAATTAACTCTAAATAGTGCTCTAATTGAGCCGGTGTCAAAATGGCAAACAATGATGCCTCTGTTGCAATTAATAAATTGCTGACAGAATCTATGAGCCTTAATATGAAAATCCATTCAAACCCACCCCATTAATGTGAGTGTTTGAATAGATTTAGCCGATGATTTTGTTTAGTGAAATCACTGTTCATGCAGAGACAGCGCGGCTGATTACTGAACTGAGAACAGAAGTATAACCGTCATAACAAACACCTTTATTCTGCATCAGAAGAGAGAAAAACATCTCGTTAGATAAAAATAAAAGAGAAAGTTGCCGAGCGAGAGAGAGAGAGGTACATTCAGGAAGGTGATTAACGCGGGGCGACTTTAACGCGCGCCTCTAATTAAATGGATATGCTAATGTTGTCATACTTAGCAGATGGAATTAAAATTGCTTATTGTAATGCACATGTTATTGTATTATTAAAACAACATGTTTAGGGTTTATACGGCGTCATACTGTACTGTCTGAACGATGCATCTTTCTCTTTTTAACATCTCACTATCACTTTTCTCTGTTAGGATGAGACAGAGAAACATACGCTTGCATTTATGCATTTGGTGGATGCTTTTATACAAAGCGCTCACAGTGTGCTGAAGGTGTAGCCTGGCCTATACGAGATCTCTGGGAATAGAAACCATAACCTAGCCATTGCTTGCGCCATTTTTTACATGCATTACTGAGTTTGTGTAGAAGTTTATGCATAATGCAACTAAAGCTTCTTCAATGTAAAAGCTACAAAGACACAAGACAGTAACAGTCGTCATTTAAACATTTTTTAATTAACTTTTGATTGACCTGATCATACTTTTCATACTCCATTTTCTCTGTTCGGTCATACATCAAAAGCGAGTAAAAATACGTTCCAAGAACATTTTTCTAACATTCCTATTAGTTATGAAAATGATATTTGTGTATGCAGGGATGGGCAGTACTTATAATGCATGTATTTACGTTAAATACGTTGATTTTGTAATTTGTATTTGATAGGGTTGATGAAAATGGGTATACTTCTATGGCTCTCAATAGATTCAGTGGTTGGAGTTGGGTTAATACTCATTGACAATTTCTGTTGCTACTTTCTGATTACGTTTCTGGCTACATTTAAAATCAAAACATATTGAACATTTCATAATTGTTGAAATGCTAAAATGTTTGTTTTCAGCTTCCAAATAGGTGTCCAATGACTGATAAATAAATATTTGATTGCTGAATATTGTACGCTAATTGAAGTGGTTGTGCATACATTTGCATGGATGACTGCCTGACACATAATATATTATTATATTTATGACTATCAATCAAATTATTAATCATTGTCGTTGTCATTGAGCCAGTGTTGCTGATGCAAAGTAGGTCCTTCGTTACCAAACACCAAGTAACTAAATTATGATACAATTATGAGTCATTCGCAAACTGTTAAACATTAAACTGTTGGTTACTTTAAAACTAATCTTCATCTGGGAGATCACAGGGATATGTGAATATTGGTTGCATATTTCAGATTTATTGCATGGCTGTGGCAGAGAAAAGCTGTTGCTATCAAACACCGTTTACTCAATCAACTAAGTGTAATGGTGAAGAGATAGATCAAATAAGCCAACCGATGGAAGGTTTGCGAAGAAATTTCATGCTCCCTTGTAAAAGCATTTTTTAGTATTTTTAAAATACAAAAATACTATTTAGATACATGGTGTGGCTCCTGTATTTTGTAGTTTATTTTGATACACTTAAATTAAGGTATTTGGAATTTTATTTTAAAATACATTTTGATGTATCTTTGCCCAACATCCAGTTTTTAAAAGGTTAAACTGTTACAGAAAATGTTAAGGGAATGTTCAATTGTATCATTTTTGCAAACATTATGGGAATGCTACTTTTGAATGTTCTCTGAACATTCTAAAACAAGTAGTAACATTTAGAAAACACGTCCAATTAAAATGTTTGAGAAAAACGTTCCATGCACAATGTATAAATAATGTTTGTGGGTTAATGTTTTGATAATGTTATTAGAGACCAAATAGCTTTGAACAGATGTTCTGTTAACATTATTAGAAGTAGGTTTGTTCATAACTTTGAGAGAACATTGCCAGAACATTGTTAGCTGGGGAGGCAACAGTGGCGTCTCTGTTGTATGTATCTCTACAGGATTATGGGTAGTTTCGTTACTTACCAAATTACATGTTATTAAACAGAAATTAAAATAAAAAGATGCATAAAAATGGTCTGTAGAGCTTTATAGCCACCTCGCAAAGAACTCAAATGCACATGCACTGTGTGTTTGTACAGTACCAAACACCACAGCAGCAGAAATCATATCTAATAACATAACACTCAGTCCTCTGCGGTAAAAGAACTTGTAAATGGACTCTGAAAATCCACCATTATTGTGGAATTTGAGAATACATTCAGAATTCATAACGGCAAAAGCCTCCCCAAACCAGCTCTGAAATCTCACTATTATTATCGATATTGCACTAAGTGATATTATGCATTCAGAAGGAGAAGCCATTACACAGGAGAGTGTGTGATGGTATCGCTCCTGTTAAGCACGTGTGTGACGTTAGCGTGTGCTTTAATGTTCCAGACGAGCACCTGTCATCCCTCCGCGGGGACACGCTGGCAGGTTACTGATCGCCGCATGAGTGTCATTTAGCTGATGGTCTTTCTAAATGAACTCACTGTCATTCAGCGGCTGCTTTCCTTCATATCAGCGCCGGTTAAATGGATATGAGGGTCCTGATAATTATGAGATGTCTCACAAAGCGTCAGCCCAACTTTTATTCGAAGATAATAACAGTCATTTTTATTCCGTCTTGAATTAGCTCAATATACGTCTGCATTAACGGGAGGAGATGTGAAATTTCATCATAATTTACAAGCTGGGCTGTAACGCATAATAACGTTACATTAGTGGCATCTCACATTACTTCAGATGTGACGTGTGTCACAGTGACTGAGCGTTTGTGTGAAGCACCTTGAAATTAGACAAAGCACAACACAAATCCAACTGTGTGGCAGTTAAATATGCCATTGTTTGCTCTTCCTGAGAAGTTACTGTAAGATTGATCCTGATTTATCATGGGCCTGTAAACACAAGCAGCACTGCTGGAGAAGCTGCTGCTGTGCCTATGACTTTGTATTTGGCATTTAGGGTGGGTGTGGTTTGAGTTGTTATAAATGGGTGTGGTCTGATCAGTGTTTGAGTAGGTGTGGTTTAGCAGTCTTATGTGGGCGTGGCTTGAGTGGGTGTGGTTTGAAGAGTGTTTATGTGGGTGTGGCTTAAGTGGATGTGCTCTGGATAGTCTTTTGATGTGTTTTTGATGTTTTTATGTGTGGGTGTGGAATTATGAATAATTTAAGAGGGTGTGGCTTAGGTAGGTGGCGCTTGAGGAGTGTTTATCTGGGTGTGGCTCAGATAGGTGTGATATGGGTAGTTTTTTACGTAGACTTGACTTTTTGTGTTCGTGTGGTTTGAGATGTGTCTAAATATGTGATTTAATGGGGTGTGGTTTGAGGTGTGGTTTAATGGGTGTGGATTGAGTCTTGTTTATGTGAGTGTGGCCTGAGTCAGTGTAATTTAAGGAGTGTTTATGTGGGTGTGGCTTGAGGATTTTTTTATGTGTATGGCTCAAGTAGGTGGAGCTTGCGTGTTTATATGTGGCTCAAGTGTGTGAGACCTGGGTAGTGTTTTAAATGGGTGTGGTTTGAGATTTTGTGCAAGTGTGGTTTTTGTGTGTGTCTGTATATGTATTATTCGAGTGGGTGTGGTTTGAGGAGTGTTTATGTGGGTGTGGCTTCAATACTTTTTGTGTGGGTGTGGTTTGAGTATGTATGATTTAAGTGGGTGTGACTTCAGTGTTTCTGAACGCACCATGCAAACTTAGTCTAAACCAGTGAATCAAAACTATCATCAAAAATGTAGCAGAAACTTGTAATAATGAATTTGCTTTTTGGCGGACCGATCTAAACCTGTGCACACTGACTACAAATCAAACACTCTATGAACAGCACTATTGTGTGTGTGCTTGTGTGTAAGGTAAAGATAATTCAATCTGAGATTGATCCTGTGACCCCGAACAGCCTCAGAAGGAATATAACAGAGACAGAGATCATATAGGAGTGAGAGGAGGGTGTCGAGACCTCCCTAAACCCACCCTGTAGACACAGTCACGAGCCCCGTGGAGGAACAAACCAAAATCTCAGTAATTAACCAGAGAGAGAGACAGACAGAGATTGTTGAGGAGTGATTCACTGGGGACAGTAATCCAATAGCTTGACTTTGCTGCCGTCTCCCCAATGGCCTTCTCCATTTCCCTCTCTCATTTGCCCTGTGTGTGTGTATGTGTGTGTGTGTGTGAGTGTGTGTGTGTGTGTGTGAGTGTGTGTGTGTGTGTGAGTGTGTTCTATCACCTGCTTGCTCTGATCTCTGTTGTTTTTGGATAAATTTTAATTCACTCCCCACTAATTTATTTCCCTCCATTTCTCTCTCTCTCTCTCTCAAGCTGCTAATACCGCCGGACACGTGAGATGGAGAATGGTTAAAATATGATAACGAAAGATAGATAATAAAATAAATACGGACAGAATGCTCCCCGAGGATCTGCACGGTGAAACGTATCTCCAATGTCTGCTGATACGAAGTAATTAAGCAAATGACATGAACAAAAGGCTTGAGGGTTTCGCTAATGGAGTATCTCTCGACCTCTGGGTAAACACAGGAGCGTTTTAGATAGACTTCAGCGACGAGTCAAGGCCACATCAAATGCACGCTAACACACGCGCGAGTCGAGACGGACGCCGAGGCCCGGGAGAAATGTCAAACATACAGCATTTAAATGTCGATACCTCTCAACAGAAGGGTACAAAACAACCTTTATGAGGCCGAGACGCTTGAACACACCATTACACCGCAGCGGCCCATCAGTTCAGCAGAGATAAACACGGCGGGGGGAAAGTGCAGCTAGCATGCCTAGCTAAGCTAATCAGCGCTGCCCACACTACGAGCATTCAGTGAAGACATCAAGACAAAGACTCAGCGAACGTGTGTGTGTGCATGTGTGTGTGTGTGT
>NW_015650507.1:401867-415624 GCF_001515625.1 Sinocyclocheilus rhinocerous | reverse complement strand
CCTGCTTCATAAAACTCGCTTAGCACACACTCAAACAAAATGAACTGTAAAGTTCGTTAGATGAAAATATTAAAAAAGAATTAAGCTAATGGAGGTAAAATTAAAAGAAATGAGGCAACAAACACATCACACCAAAAATGGTCTCACTCTGACAGCTAAGATCTCTAATGACGGAATACATTCGGAAAAATTAAATGGCATTCCGTGCTTAAATTTCTTTGAAAAGTAATGACCCATGAACGATGCACACTCCAGGCAGTTTGTCGAGAAAGGAGGGGCGGAGAGTGCAGTGGAGACGGTAACAAAGAGAAATGTCTTGCGGTCGGGGCTAGGTGACGACTCGCAGGAGTGCTGAGCGCGGGGGAACCGCCGAGGAGAGGAAAAACGAGAAATAGTCGAGCTGAGGAACAGGGGAACGACAGAATGACGAGTGGAAGGTGCAGAAGGAACCGGCCAGGAAGGTGTGGATACTTTTAAAAAAACACAAATGTGATTTTTACACCTTTACATCTCAAAAATTTACAACATTAACAGGCCAACATGAGCCTCTAAACATCACTCCATCCCAAAGGATTTTCTGATGCTTTACATATAACTGGTGGGATGCAGCTATGGAAGCATATGGGTAGCAAAATTAATTTTGAAATGCAATATGTAAAATGGCAATGTATTTCTGTATTTAAATTTACATTTTCCCATACATATGTGCAACATTTTGTGCAAAATGAAAATTCAATTATATAATTTACATCTGCCATTTTCTACACTAGTTTTAGAGGGTTAGTTCACCCAAAAATGAAAATTCTGTCATTAATTACTCACCCTCATGTTGTTCCAAACCCGTAAGACCTTCGTTCATCTTTGGAACACAATTTAAGATATTTTTGATGAAATCCGAGAGCTCTCTGACCCTCCCATAGACAGCAAGGTAACTACCACGTTCAAGGTCCAGAAAAGTACCAAGATGATCGGCAAAGTAGTGAGCGTGTGGTGGAAATGAAATTGTATTACCCAAATTGATTAGATATGTGTAACATGTCCAAGCAAAAACTGTAGCAAAATTATCATTTAAATGCCATTTTTCCTAAATGCATTTAGACTTACGGGTAGGACACTTGAGATTGCATTTTCATCGTGATACCGCGTGATAATTGTAGCAAAATGCAGTGTCAATTTCAAAACTCATTTTGAGCCAAATGTTTTATTTTTCTTAAATACATTGACACTTACACATAAGACGTTTCAATTGCATTCGCATTAAATACCCTGCGATCAGTGTAGACTAGTCAATGTGGATTTGAAAATGCATTCCGAGCCGATCACGCCCCCAACCTGTCAATCATTATATCAAGGCGGGGCTCGGCAACAAGACGCACAATAGGTCAATATTCCCCCATTAACCAAACACTTTTCACCTGCCTCAACATCTCACTGTTTTACACACCGATTGAAACATTAAAACTAGTGTAGAAAATGGCAAATGTAAATTATATAATTTCATTTTCGTTTTCATTTTGCACTAAATGTTGCACATATTGTATGGGAAAATGTAAATTTAAATACATAAATGCATTGCCATTTTACACATTACATTTCAAAATGAATGTTGCTACCCATATGCTTCCATGGCAAGCAGGGAAAAACATGATATATGCAAATAATAGCATGCAACAAACCATATAATAATGTATAGAATAAACAGACACATCAGCTTTTAAAAGTGAGGAGGAAGCAATTTAGTATCTTTAGCTGTTAAATTTCAACGGTTGTGCATCCAGGTATGGACAGGTTGAGCCATCATCATCAAAACTAAACACGATTAAAGAAAATATGACCAAGATTACATTAAAAACTGATTGACTTACAGTCAGGATGAAAATGACTGATCCAAATGAAACCATCGAGAGATTTAGAAACTAATAATAAACCTATTTTAGTGCATTATTGCTACTTTGGGGATAAAATCTGTGTCTGCCCAATTTTCCTTATGTTGTGATCATTATAATCAGAACATGCAATAATTTCTGCCATATGGACATATGCATATGCATTATATATACTATAATATAAAATGACAAAAATGTGTATAAATGTGTATATACACAAGTCATATTTATTTTCTGTAAGTCTGCTTTAAAACTATATAAAAAGCTGTATAGAAATAAATGTGAATTGAACTGAACTAGTCAAAAAGCACTGATGTAGAAGCCAAACAGTGAGCAGCAGTGCCCAGGATTCAATCATTACACGATGTGTGTTATACGACAGATTTCGGTGGGCAAACTCTAATGAGACCACAGCACTGGGTCGCTTTGCTCCTCTTTTCTCTGGAAAGTGCTTCATTTTAGCCAGATCAGAGAAAAGCACCAAATCCTGGATACCGTGAGTTTTTTGTGCTGATGGCTAATCTGCTCAAGGAGAAATACCAGATGACAATGGAAAAGCACCTTCAGTAATTGGGTCCAACAGGCTTACCGTATTAACCTAAAATGAGCTCTTCCCTTTAAAAGCCGAGAGCCATTATTTCAATCTTCTCTAAAATTCTGCTTTTGAGAACATTCGATCCCTCTCGCTCTACATTTGAAACAGACTCCACGTACCTGCTCACACGGAAAAGTCCCGCCGACGACATTGTCATGAAAGCGCGCTCTCCCCGATCCGTACACTTCAATGAGGTCTTGAAGAAGACCTTCATCACGATCCCTTGAAACGAAACAAATATAATTCAAGTCTTTTGATTGGACGTGCCATCGCTGCCGTACTATGAACAGATTTTGACTTCACAGTCCTGAAAACTCTTGAACTCACCATTGATGTTTTCTGACTTCACACAGACACTTGGTCTTAAGAGGATGCACGGCTCTCCAACTTTCTTCTAGTAGAAATCCAAAAACATCCAAAGGCACGGGAGTCTTCATCGCTCGTGACAGGAGCTGAGAGAGAAGAAATGGAGGAAAGGTTAATGGCAAAAGTTCTTTAGTCCTGCTATTAGACTGATAATGTTATGTCCTGGTGCATAAAATAAAACAATAATTAATATAGTCTACACTCTAAAAAATGCTGGGTTAAATACAACCCAGTGCTGGGTAAAATAGGGACAAACCCAGCAATTGGGCTGTTTTGACCCAGCGGTTGGGTTAAATGTTTAAATGTTCTGGGTAGTAACCCAACCGCTGGGTCAAAACAACCCAATTGCTGGGTTTGTCCCTATTTTACCCAGCACTGGGTTGTATTTAACCCAGCATTTTTTAGAGTGTACTGTACACAATTCCACATTAATAAACGTTGTTTGTTTTTGTATTGGGTCATTCCCAGTACGTATGTATAACATCTTCATGTTTCTATCCTACACTCTAAAAAATGCTGGGTTGTTACAACCCAACGTTAGGTCAAATATGGACTAACCCAGCTGTTGGCTTAAATTGTTTTAACCCAAAATTTGGGTTAGTCCATATTTGACCCAAAGTTGGGTTGTAACAACCCAGCATTTTTTAAAGTGTATGACTTAATATGCTGAAGAAAACATTAAAATCCCCATCTTTAAAGGTGTAAGTCATATAAGAGACAGACTTTGATCTAAACATCCCAACGAAGCTCATTTAAAATCATTTTTCTACTGTGATCTGAGCGGATGTTCATTTTTGTCACGTCTCCGGCTGCTGCACTAACCTCTACAATGAAAAACTGACAATTTAACAATGTTATATTATGTTTGTTCCAGCTCTCTCTTCTGGAGTTTGCCTTTATTTTGTATTTTGTGCTCCATTGAGAGGTTTTCTACTCATTTTTCTGGATTTCTGCCATTTAATAAGTTTAAATTCGATGGTTTACAAACTTTAGCGCATGTCTCCTTTTCTGCCGGCTGTGCACAAGAATCATCATTCAAGTGTGTGATACATTATTTTCTGCAGTAGTACATAATAATATTAAATATTTTTGTTACATTATGTCACTCTTTTGTGGTGTATTGGAGACTGGGGCTAGTTGTCACACAGGGAATCTGTACTACAATTTAACTAAGAGTGTTAATTTTATCTTCCAATATAATATTAAATATCACAACAAGATAAAAGCACACTGACATACATTGCATACATAAAGCATCACTATATAATAAAGTTAGAAACACTGAACTAACTGTGACTTTATGACAAATACATAATTCTTGGGGCAGGTTGTCACATTTTGGGGGTGCAAGTTGTCACATGGGTTTTAAATGTTATAAATTCATACACATTTGCATGTTTGTTTGTGTTTCCTAAATGTTTTACTGCTTAAATTTTGCTGTTATATCGTGACAACTTACCCCATTCAGTATGCAAATGTGCTCTGCTATTGAGGCTGTTGTGCTGCAGATTGCAAAGCTGGCTCTATCAACAACAAAGTCATGCATTCAATAACCAGGGAATATGTGAAATTAAATTGTGTACCTTTCATGCAATAAGATCCTTAAAAATAGGGTTGGCTTCGTTTTTGACGCAAATTCCACGATTCAGTTTGATTTTATTTATACAAACACTTAAATTATATACACTCAATTAAGTTTTTTTAACAATAAATGTATAATACTAGCTTTACAATTACATGATTATATTTCTACTCCAATTCGTTTTTTGAAACATAAACATTAAAATAGTAGCTGCCATAAGAAACTCGACGGATTTATTCAAACATAAACTAAATATTAAGGAACAATGGAAAAATACAATGAAAATGTTATATAGTGCATATATTTGGCAACATGCTCCTCTCTAGAGTTCATTTTTCTAGCTGACTAAGGAGTTTATGGTCACCGAATATGTTTTTTTCTGAGGTAAATGTGGCGTTACGTGAGATATTGTTTACAAGCTGATACATTGACATCTTTCTATGGTTGAAACACTGATTGAGCGATTACATGAGACAGGATACGGATTTTGGTAAGTTGTACTCTTTCTTTTAGCATACCTTCGGATGTTCATTCATGTTTATTTCGTGCTGAAACTGCAGGAGATGATCAGTTCACTCGCACTGCGCGTTACCGCTTGTCTTGAACTGAGATATGTCACTCCACATGAAACAGCCCCAAAACGGTATTTATTGTTTAGGCCTAATAAAATAGTCAGAATTTGAATCTGAGACATTGCTTCATATAAAACGTAACAAAGCAAAAAGCTTTACTAGTTTTGCCAACTAATTTTCAGGGAAAGTTGCTAAAGGCAGGACAATTTGTTGCTAAAAGTAGCTAAAAAGTCATTGCGCGATGTCAACATTACGTAATCAAAATTAAAAACTGCATATAGCACAAAATGTATCACTCATCAATGTAAATCTCAGCAAAAAAACCAAATAAAAAATATGATTATGAATATGGTTTGAAATGTTAATTTAGGTTTGTTAGTAAAACATAAATATAATAATACAATATAAATAATATCATATATTTAATTTTTAAATACAACATTGAATTATTGAACATTTACACATTTTTTGATAAAATTACATTTTATGTATTTTCTTATTAACTAGCAAAACTACACATTCGGAACAATTATATTTTAAGCAGTGTATTGGTAGTATGCTAACACTTTAAGAAAAGTTTTAGGGCACAAAAATAAAATAGGGCACAATGTACTGTGTTAACTTATAGGAATTTTCTGTATTGATTTGTAACACGTTTTTTTGCCTGAATTTAAAATTACGCATTGTATTTTGTGTTTTCAGGTAACAACTTAACGGACAATGTCCTGGTAGAAAATTACGAGTACCTTTTCCATTTTTCTACATATGTTTTAACTGATCAACAAGTGCAGGTACAAACTAATAACGTAAATGAACAATTTTACTTGAGCAATTGCAACTACCAACTTAATTCATGTGATGTGTACTGCTAGACACCTTTGATTTCCTCTTTTTGTGTAATTTAGAGGACAGATGTGTGCCTTTTCATCATTTGAGTCACAGTTGCTAAAAGTTGCCAAAAAAAAAAAAACCTTGCTAGGGCAGTCTGAAAAGTTGTTAAATATAGCTAATAAATGCTAAGTTGGCAACACTGTTTACAGCAATTTACTGGATGGGAGGCGTGCTACAGTGTTCCGTTCATTAACTGAAAACAGGCTAGACTAATCGATTCTTGGGATTTAATAATTGATATTGTTTCGTAAAAATGAGAATCAATTAAAATAGAAAAAACTGTATTTTTTACCCAACCCTACTTTAAAATTATCTGCCAAATGTATAAATGTGAAGACTGTGACACATGGGCCACAACCCACCTTGCTCAGTAACCAGACCTCAGGGGTAAAATGCTACCTAAAATTACAAAAATCCCCTAAAAACGCTATTTACTGCCCCACTGGGATTTATCATCATGGTTCTATAGTGGGACAAATAACATTCCTTCATTAAAAAGGTTCTTTCTGATGCTGCAGCACTCTCGACTTCCTCTAACGCAGAACTCATTTCCTGTCTGTTTAAGGCTGTCTCTCCCACCTGATGTCCTGACAAAGCCTGGTCTGTGTTTTTCTCCCCACATTAGAGCGGTCACACAGTCTGTAAACACGCGCATGTTATTTCCCAGACAGTGATGAGTTAATGAGCTGTTTGTGAGAGTGTGTCAGCGAGCAGCACAGGTAGGGGAAGAGACGGCACTCGTGAAGGTAATCAGCCGTGATTTTAGCACACACACACACACACACACAGAGAAACAGCTTCCTGTACGCACAGGTGTCTCTCAGCTCACTCACTATTGCTTAATTGAGCAAATCTCTTATTTTAGTCCCTCCTGTAGCTCGTTAAACACACACACACACACACACACACAGAGCACTGGTTATTACAGATGAGTTACAGCAGCCTGTGATTATTCCACAGATAGTTGCAGAGTTTTTATTCATTATAGAGAGAATAAACAAAATTCACCAACAGACTTCACAGCTAAAAGTTCCTGTGAGGTAAAAGTGTACTACAGTAGAGTATTACTTCAATATCATTGACAATTTCATCATATTTGTTCTCATAAAAACAGTAAGACCGAAATATAGCATGATCAGGGGACACGTCTATCTTCATCAAGAATTAACCAAACAGATGAAAGAGGAAAAACCCTCAGATAGTTTTTACAGTCCTTAGAAAGCTAAGCCCACACCTCAGGAAACTGGTAACACATTGAATGTGCATGACAAAATTAGCCTATCTGACATATTATAACATTTAATTTTGGATCGTTTCATCAGAGGCATCTGTTCCCCTCAACTCTGCAACAGGAGAATTAGACATGAATGAAAATGCAGTGCTTAAATCTGTAAAGCTCCTGGTAGAGAATTAAGAAGAACCGCATGGCAAATATGACGTGGTTTGTGTGTTTGAAGAAGGTTTACCCATCTATGAACTCTTTGTAAAGGGGTTTTACAAATCCAATCACTTCTGTACCTTAAACTCTCTTCACTGAATAATTATTGATAAACATTTTAATAACTGATCCATCAATACTCATGCGGTGGTTGAGAGGCGTCCTCAGATCATGAAAAATGAATCTGGGAAAACGGAGATAACTAAAGGGGAAAGACTATTTCTTTGGAGTGATTTGTTGAATTTTAATCGGAAGAAGCAAGTCATCTCTCGCTGAGGAAGGTCAGGCGACACGGTGAATCTGGAACAGTGTGCATGTTGCTTGGATTGAGACGAGGGCAGCTGGAGAGACGACTGAGCTTTGATCTGAACCAGAAGGTCAAAGAGTCAAATTACAAACAGGAGTTAAAGAGACAAAAACACACTGATCCGGCCACTCACAGAAACACACTGCACTGAAACACTGATGTGTATGAGAATTTTACAGAATGAGAGTTTACAGAAACACACTGCATGGGATTTCAGAGAAATGCACTGGGCTTGACCAGAAATGCTTTACTGGAGATTTTACCGAAACACACTGCAGTGGGCTGTAGAAAAGCACTCTGGACTTTATAATAAACACACTGCTAAACTGTACAAAACAATCTTCACAGAATCACTGCAACGTCGTGCACTGGACTATATGGGAACAGTCTTCACTGGAATGAACAGCAAACACCGCACTGAGCTTTACAGCAACATATTGCACTAGATTGCGTAAAAACACACTGGCCTGTACAAAACATTTGACTGGACTTTTTAGACACTACACAACTGAACAAAAACAACTTCACAGAAATACTGAAATGCACTGCACTGGACTTTATAAAAACACTTTAAACTGTGTTGGAAAGAAAACCACGGTTGCACTTTATTTTACAGTCCTGTTCCACATGTGCATGTACTATGTATTTATTATAATAATTACAATAGATGGGTAATAACTAGGCACTAACACTGAACCTGCCCCTAAACCTAACCTCAACCCATGTAGTTACCTTATTTTAAACTACTTTCTCAGGTAAGTACATTGCAAGTAAACGTAAGTACACTTACTGTAAAATAAAGTGCAACCAAACCCACTGCATTGACATTTACAGAAACACACTGCACTGTACAAAAACATTTTACTATTGCCAAAAAAAAAAAAAACACTTCAGAAGTACTGACATGCACTGCACTGGACTTTACGAAAACACTCTGAACTGAGCAGTAAAGAAACCCACTAGACCTCACAAAAACACTGGATTTTACAGAAACACTGCACCGTACAAAGCATTTTAATGGATTTTTTACATGCATTACAAAACTGTATGAAAACAACGTCACAGAAATACTGAAATGCACTGCACTGGACGTTATGGAGACACTTTGAACTGCGTGGTGACCTTTACAGAAACAATCTGTACTGGAATGGACAGCAAACACTGCACTGGGCTTTACAGGAACATTACACAGGATGGTACAGAAGCGCACTGGACAGTAAGACCCATTGCAAAGGACCAGCACATACACTGGATTGTATGTTTAGCTGCAGATATGCGTGTGTGTGTGTGTGTGTGTGTGTGTGTGGTCTTTGCTCAGCTCTCCGTGACATCCAGAGATGAGCGAGTCCTCTGTCGGTCCCTGATGCTCTGATGTTGTTTCTCAGTAAGGAACATCTCCTCTCTCGCTGCGCCCGTCTCCTGAGGGCCATGCGGGTGTGTGTGTAGATCGCGGCCTTCTTCTGTAAGCCTCTGCACTGAAGGTCAAAGAGTGTGTGTGTGTGTGTGTGTGTTTGAAGGTGTTTCCGAAGTGCTCTGATTGGCTGGGGCCCCGCCTGCTCTCCTAAGGTGAGGTATTAGCCAAGATTATTTATTTTCATTTCCGAGGCTTTTATTCCCCGCGTCCCCCTCCCCTGATTCAGCACCGATCCTCATTTTACTCATCATACACATTAGACTTTTTTCTTTCGCTCCCTTTTTTTCCACGTCTCCTCTCCTTCCCTGGAATAATGGATCTCCTGCGCAGGCAGACAGGGCGACCGCTGGGATGACGGTAAACTGCCTTCTTTTTTCTTTGCAATTAATTGGTGTACAGCCATGTGAATATATGATAACAGATTTTTTTTCCTCAACCAGGAAAAGGGAGGTTAATTAATGTAAGAGCCGTGTTCATGGAGATGCAGATTTGACTTCACACACACACACACACACAGACTTCACCTCTTCTCCTTTACACGACTGTCTCAGAGTCCTGCGGTTTTTCACCGGACACCCTCCCTCCGTGAGAATGACGTGTCAGTTGCGGCGTGAAGCTGCTGACAAATAATGCAGTAATTATGGCCTGGCGAGCGTGCAAAGCTACAAACTCATTAAAACGCATTTAAAATGGGTCCTTTCATTTGCAGGAGTAAATATTCTGCTTTATGCTGTACCCAAGAGGTGTGTTTCCAAATTCAACCATTATTTACAATAGAACATCATATAAAATGAATTTAATAAGCAGCTGTACAGTAACTGACCTCCGTATCACTGTGTCAGTCTGAGATGCAGCCTAAAACACGCTCTGTAGAAGAGCGATCAGAGTTCAATACAACAAACAATGTTGATTACTACAGAAAATCATTTTAACACGTACCTCCGTTTGTGAAAACAAATAAAAATAGCATTTACAGTTACACAAAAGGTGTCTACAGGTCAGTGTTCCAGAGGTTTAAATGTGAGGCTTGTATTTTTTGCGAAAGCTGTTAATTATTTGAGCTGCAAAGTGTCTAAACTGTCCGACTACTTTTCTAGGATGAACTTTTGCTTATGTGTTACTGATGTAATTAATGCCTGTGAAGTTTACACCACATAAACAGTTCCTCTTTGATGTTTTTGAAAGGTGAAATAGTAGATATTTAACGTTAAACAGACTAGGTTAGTAAGTGGATTTTTACATTTACATTGATGCATTACATTTTAATGTTTATTGTCAGGCCCATTCACTTCCATTGTAGCTGCATAACTGTATTTTTTTTTTTTAACTGAGGGAAACATAAAAAAAAAAAAGAATAATAATAATAATCATAGTTATTATTATTATTAGTAGTAGTAGTAGCAGTAGCAGTAGTATTGTACAGTAGTATTCGTAGTATTTTTGTTGCTAATTAATTAATTAATAATTAATTAAATGATTTATTTATTTATTTATTCATTAATTCATTCAAAAATTGATGCCGCAAATGCTATAGAACCTAAGTTATTTTGAACCTACTCTCGTCCATAGACAGCCTTTAATTCTCGCACACTAATGATCCGGTTCCTGGATGTATGTAGCTGATTTTGCGAAGGAAATGTGATGGACAGATCGGAGGAGGAGAGGTGTTGAGGAGGTGTTGTTCTTGGAGAGCAGGAGCAGAGAGGGCAAGAGTTTGACTGATAGTTATTTAGTTGAAACATGACCTGAGAGAGCGGGGACGGGAAGTGCTTTCAGCGTGTGGCAGTCTGACAGGAGTCAGGCCCTCACATACTGACATCACTGCTCGTGAATATACTCTCAAATACATCTGCTCCGAAACTATGAGCTGCCATAGGCTAGATAGGCAGCAACATCTTAACTTAAATGGAAACTCAGAAGTGCATCATAGAAATAGCATTCTGCTCACAAAAGAGCATTAGAGTTTGACATTTGCATGCTGCTAAGCTAAAGATACAGTACTCTAATGTCCAAAACATACTCTACGCAAGTACAAAAATGCAAATATTTCTAGCAATGCAAGCTTGATCTACTCATAATGCAAAGCAAATACACTGACATGTTTAAATCGTGGAATACTATGGCCATGCATTTGTGTTTGCATTTGCATTTATGGCCAAATAAGCTAATGAAACCGTACTCTAAAGATCAAAACATACTCACGGGAACGCAACCACAAATACTTCTAACGTCACAATCTTGATTGTGTGCTTTCCACATAAGTCAAAATGCAACGCAAGGACAATGCGAGTTGAAATGACATGTTTGTATCCAACTACCTGAATAATAACCAAACATATTTCCATTTCACTGATGGAAACTCTATCATGCCCTTGAGTATCCGCCACGAAAACAGAAATTGACTTTGTGCAACTGTCTGCACACGTGTAATGCACTGGCCACGCATTTGCGTTTGCATTTTAGTTTCTGTGTAAAGCAGGTTTCTAGCTAAATAATACACAGCACACAGTGTTTTTATTGATACTTCTTAACGTTAAAGGTAAGGTAGGTGATTTCAGAGAGGCTAGCAATAGCAAGCTAGCTTTGAAAGCATAAGATCCCACCCTCCCTACAAATCACTCTCCGAAGCCACGCCTCATCCAAATCACATGACCGCACACACGATGAGAGACGAATGCAGCGCTATCAGAGCAAAAGACACATTTGAACCTTATTCAACTTGATCAAACAAACACACTCTTTGTCCTCACACACTCAAATGCACAAACGTTTTGTCTCTTAGTTCGAGGTTTGATCAGGGACTTTGGCCCGGGATGATGCTAAACACCAGGTTTGTAACAGCTCTCGTGATTTCATTCATCTCATTAAAGTGTTTAAATGACCTCTTTGCTAAACTAGCAGAAGCACAGAAAACAGCTTAATCAGAGAAGAACATCTGAGAGGAGTTTCTGCAGTTGTTTGAGAGCAGAATAGATCGTTTCCAAGTGTTTTTGTGGCAGCTGCAGTTTGTTGGTTTGCATTCTCTCCTGTGAGGCTCCGAATGAGGGTTTAAAGGGAAAATCTCCCACTCCAATAGCACTTCCAGAGACTTCACGGTAAATTTACACAGATTCGCCACCTCAGGAACCACCCCTGGATCCGCTAAATATTCCTCTGACATATAAAAGAGACAAGTTTCCAGCGATGAAATACTGTCGGAAGACCTTCATCATCATCATCAGGGTCATCATGGTGTCTCTGTGTTAGATTGCCATTGTTACAAACGCCGCCGTCAGACGGCTCCTGAATCACAATGGCTTTGATGTCCCTTCGTGAAGCGTTTCCTTCCCTCTTTGCTTCTTCGTCTTGTCTTTTCGCCCGAGGGTCTCACCGACGCTCCGGCATTCCTGTTTATTCTGGGTAATCTCGCTCTCATCTCCGTGTGGCTTTGACAGATGGTTACCGGCACACAATAGCATTAAGACTTTGATTTTTCTGCTGCGTGCTACACAACAAACAGCCATCAGAGCAGCCATGTGTGTCTGTTTAAAATCACACACACACAGAGGCGTAGATTACGGCCCTTTATACACCCCCTGTGTAAGGTAAACTACATTAACCTTGCTTGCTGTTATTAAAATGATAGATTTGCCAGGTTTACCTTTTTCTTCTCCGTGCCGCTCTCTCACACACACATGCACGTGGTGGTTAATATCCGGGCGTTTGGTGGCACTTGTGTCATTTTTAAAGCGGGCGTCGGGTGTCAGCGAGGCGCTCAGAAATGATGCATAGAGGTAAATAAGGAGGGTGAAATTAGCCCTCCTGTCAGTGAGCTACCTTTCACCCTCGGGCCGGAGGAAATTGACTGCACGCTAGATTTTCAAAATTAGCCCTTAATGTTGGCCTGACAAACGGGGGCTTCATAATGCTTTCCCGTGTCATCCACAAAGAATCCATCATCACCTTTCCCCCTCGCCCCTCTCTCCCCGCTCTCTCCGTAATTCGGTAATAAGGTGAGAGAGAGCGAGAGAGGTACAATGCCACATCATTTATATGCAGCCATCGCGCAGGTATTTTCCCATAAGGGATTTGCATTATAATATCGGCTGCCATTTTTATGGGCAGAAATCGGCCAATGAACAGCAGGATGTCACAGTGGGGATGTTTTCGGTGGCGCGGTGCTAAATGTGTCTGCTACTACATAAAAATCTCAACCCCTGAAAAATTGTTTGCTGATCCAGATGATAACCCCTAATGGCACTCGCATAAATAAATCAAGATTTAATATTCTAATGTTCTCTCATTTGAATATTCCCCTTTTATGGATACCTGGAATGCCCATATATCTGACGCGTCTGTTCCGCAGATCCCACGGCTTACGCACTTATTCCGAGGTTAAATATTTTATAACGCAATTTGGCCTAAATTTGAAAATCAAAGAATGCTACTTTGTATCAACTGGAGAAGCAAACATATAATTCCTTTGATTTTTGAATCAGGAGCTTCTATTCCACATCTATTAAGAAAACAAATGACCTACTGATCTCTGACCGTTCCTCTCATAAACTGATCTGAAATGATCTTTGTTTTCCATATGAACAACATGCAAACTGATCCCAGAGCAGAGTATAGAGCTGTAAACTCTTAAAAATAAAAGTTTTTGAGTCTGATACCATAATAGAAGCTATGTGTCAGATTCAAATAAAATAAATAAATA
This sequence comes from Sinocyclocheilus rhinocerous, assembly GCF_001515625.1. Classification (NCBI taxonomy): domain Eukaryota; kingdom Metazoa; phylum Chordata; class Actinopteri; order Cypriniformes; family Cyprinidae; genus Sinocyclocheilus; species Sinocyclocheilus rhinocerous. The sequence goes on along the minus strand of NW_015650507.1, from coordinate 401,877 downwards.
ATAATTGTTA
>NW_015650507.1:392036-401713 GCF_001515625.1 Sinocyclocheilus rhinocerous | reverse complement strand
TAGACTAAATGGACAAATAAAGGCAAGCTAACTTTACAGCTCAAATATCAGACATCATTGTGTTAAAATATTGCACATTTATGCTTTTAAACCGTCCAGGATTTCTTGCTCGTTAGGCTTCCATTGTAAGTGCATTACTCTGTTTACTTTTACAAACTGATGGATGAATTGAAGTTGTTAATCGGCAGCACGTTGATGTTCCACTTAGATCTTAAGTTGTTTGGAACCTTTAAAATTAGTTTTGCAAATAACTTTTTTATCCCCTAGTTTAGTAGAAAATCATCTATGATCTGATGTTTTAAAGTCAGAAACCAAAGCACTGACACTGACATGAGCCTCAAGAACCTCAGACTTTTCCTGATAAGATGAGTTTCTTTTCTGAACCCAAGAATCACTGAAGTACCTTTATTTTTAAGACTGAGCTAAAATCTCTGCGCCCAATAAATCTTAAAACCACACACACTTGTCCCATAAGATGACGGTCTCCGAGCCGTTTATGTGTCATTAGTGTCAGAGTTTGAGGAGAAACTCGCTCTGATCCAAAGCTCCTCAGTGCTGACTGCAAACACGGACCTGAGAGTTCAATCGCAATCCAGACTCAGACCCTGAACAACACCCATGAAATATAGCTCTTATATATGAAAGGAGTCCTGAACACACTATAAATGTCTCCTGTATGATGTTAACCCTCAGGTCTGCGTGATTCACAGTTGTTCAGCTGTTCAGTCTTTCACTCCCGTCACTGCAAACGCACATACAACAGCACTTCTTCTGCCTTTAGATTCAGATACATACGAAATGCAAGTGTTGCATAGGTTATACTACTCCACAAGTCATCGAAAAACAGAACAGGCATAGAATTACAGTCATGATAATCAAGAAATGATTTGAAAGCAACATGAAAGCAGTTCTCAGATGATTTGTAATCAGACTCAAACTGCATAAAATAAGTTACTTCCTCTGTGTTTTGGTCTTGATCTCCAGTACAAATATCTAAACATTCTAAAGTTTTGTGAACAATGTATCAAAATGAAGTGAGTTCATGCTTAAAACAAGAAAAATGTCTCCTGATGGGGTCAGAAAAGTAAACTTAATTCAAAAAGAAAGCACGATTATTGGCTGATATTTGTCTTGTTTTAAGCATGAACTTGCTTCATTTGATACATTTTTCACAAAACAAGACTGAATATCTTCTTTCATTTTGCTTTTTAAGTAAATATATCTTACATGTATGTACGTTTAGCAGACGCTTTTATCCAAAGTGCTATAACAAGTCTCAGTTAGCTTAACGCAGAATACGTAGGAAGGTTTTTAATTAATTTATTTTATATAAAATCAAAATAAACAGATAAATTAGAAAAAGAATAGAGCAAGCTAGTGTTGGAGGCCTTTTTTTTTCTTTTTGTTAATTGTAAAATAAATAAAAAGAAAACAAATGTATAGTAATACATGTGTGCAATCTAAAAGGGGCAATTTTTTTTTTTTTAAGAATATAATTAGAATAGAGAGTGGTAGAGTTAGAGCGTCAAATAAAGATGGAAAATATGTGTTTTTAGGCGATTTTGATTTAAGAATATTTCGATATTTGCTCTGGAAAACAAGGCAAAAGTACCTAAAACAAATAACTTATATTGGAGTCTGTTTCTCACAAAACTCTGCTTCCGTAGATCCACAGAAGACAGAAAGTCTGTCAGGTTTGGATGGCGAGTAAATAATGACAGAATCTGAGCTTGTGGACGGATGAGAGGCGTAAGAGCGATGTTTGATTATTGGCCCCGAAAGCGTCTGGAGTTCACGTGGATGTCGAGTTCTTCTTGAAATATGATTTGTGCTCGGCGCGTCCCTCTGAGGCTGTTATCACGGCACATAGGTGGTCTTCAGAGCCGTCTGTCAGATTTATTGATACCCCTCGCTGCGGGACTTTGTCTTCTTGGAGAATGTCAGGCGTGTAATAACACACAAAACTAGAAAAAAACAAAGTGCTTCTGCTGACAAAGCATTTATTCTGTGGAGAGGAGCTGGTTTGATCAGGCAGGTGCAACCTCGGCCTTTTATTCCACCGCCTCAGGCTACTCTTCCGCTCTTAAATAAACTCATTACAATAAGTCATGGTCAATAATTATAAAAGAGCGGCCGTGGCAGTCGAGGTAATAGCATGCGCGAGAGCAGCAGAAGGTAATGTAAAGGTAAAACTAATTGTGTCTGATAAGGTTGCGGTTAAACAGCAGTTTGGGACAGAAAGACTCCGGGCATTAAAACGATTACCGCCGTTAAAACGTGAAATTCACCAAAGAAACTGCTGCTGCTCCTGAAACGGTGTTATCTAGATCAGACTCCAGGCCTGCTATTCACTGTTTTTTAAAAGGTTCATGTCGCAATGTTTCTTTATTTTTTTTCAGAAACTTGACGTACTTTGAACATCCTATAACTTCTTACCGTCCATATTTACACACTTTAGAGAAAGACCATTGGTTATTGCATGATAAAAAATATTGAATCGACAGCAAACATCCAGCTGCAGCTCATTTCACATGCGAAGAGACACGTTTACATAAGACATAAAAATGCAAAAGAAAATATATTTATTTAATATTAAATGTAATATTTCATATACATATGTATTTTAATTTGTATATATTAAATCAATTGATTTAAACATATTAATGTTAAAATGAATTTCATATTAAACTGTAACAAATGTGTACAATAAATATTATATACTAAATATGTTTATTTAAAAAAATGTATAATTCATTTTTTTAACATAGATAAGTACATTATTATATATTACATATATTTATTTAAAATATTTGCATTAAAAGTAATTTATGTATTTGAAATATATTTATGTATTAATTAATTGTATATTGAATATTTTAATATAAATATGTATATTAAATATGACATGTTAAATGTTTATTTAAATACATGTATACTAAAATCATTCTAACAGTCACAAGGGTCACAAAGAGGGTGTAAAATTAATAACAATAATAATAATAATAATAATAATAATAAGGATGATTTTGCCCATTTAAAAATCCCCTGATATTTCCACTTATCCATGTTTGGGGAGCCTTGATACTTAAAGGTATTCTCTGTATTGCTTTTAGAAATAGCAAAGTTTAACAACTTCAAGCGGAGTCATTTATCTGATCGATTAAAAGTGAATTATCCATAAAAATGATTGCTGGGATGCTGCTCGCTGCCAGCCTTCATGCGCAGACGAACCTGCCGTTTAATTAGCAGAATCGGGTTCTAACGCGCGTCTCCTTCAGTCTCTGACCTTATTTGTTTGCGCGGAGGTAATTTCATTATGGCATGTGATTCCCTGAGCTCCCGGTGTTAACGCGAGGAGCTGGCAGGAGACGAGCGGAGGATTTGGCACCGGACCCCTGAACGGAGAAGCCGCGGGAACAATACGACTCTTTCATGTTGACAAATTCCATTAGTGAGCAAAAGGTTGTGCTTATGGAGCGTTTTATTTATGATAATAGCTCAGCATAAAGTGGAGAAATATCCATCACCTGCCACCTATACACACACAGTGTGTGTCTCTCTGCTGTCAGATAAGTGTGTGTCTCTCAGGTTTCAGGTTAATCGCTACAGGAAGAGTGAGTCTGGAGAAGATGTTTTACACTCTCATCTCCGATCCTTTGCTCTGACATTCAGGAGGAGAATCAGTCATGCAAGGGGCAGGAGAAAAATCTCCAGCGAAAAGACTTTCTCTCCTCACCATGTGTTATTCAGCTGCAGTGTATAGTCAGGACTGAGTGTTAAAATAGATATTAAACTGCACTCATTAATTATACTGTATGTTATTACACACACACTCACACAAACACAGACACACACACACTCACACACTCTCTCTCACACACACACACACACACACACACACACACACACACACTCAAAACTTAAGTAAAAATTTATTCATCTTTGCAACACTTCACTGTTAGTTTAGGTACATTTCATAATATTAACAGATATAACTTTTACACTTATAATAATGTATTATTAGTAGGGTTGCAAAAAAGGTGGAATATTTCCAGTAAATTTCAGAAACATTCCAGGATTTTTTTTTTTAATTCCAGGGATTTTTGGGAAGTTCCCAGAAACTTACCGGAAATGTTCCACCCCTTTGCAACCCTAATTATTAGTAAATGCTGAAATCAACATGAACTAAGTTTAATAAATGCTTGAAAGTATTTGTCTTTGTTAGTTCATGTTAACTAATGTTAACAAATAGAACTTTATACTACAGTGTTACCAAAAAAAAACTATTGTTACTAAAACATCAGTAACTTGTAAAGACATACAGACAGCAAAGTGTCCAGCCTTACGGTTCCTCTCACAGCATTATTAAAGACAGAATCAGCTCGTTGCATTGCATCTCCTCGTTTCCTCCATCACTTTGAGCTTCTGATGGGTTTGAGCGCAGGGGTTTTAATGAGACAGAAATGTTCATGGCAGAGAAGCACAACAGACAGCCTCAGCTTTGGTCAATTAGGGAGAAGAGAGAGACTGAGAAGGAGAAGCTCATGAATGGAAACCACGCGCTGACGGTTCGACGGAGAGCTTGGATCCACATCATGGTGGGTCTTTATTTCCAGAGACGCACAGGTTGGACCGATTAGGACAGCTTAGTAATTCAAGAAGATGCAATTTAAAGAAGGCAGAGAAATATAAAACACACAAGTCTCTTTATGGACTTCCCAACATCAGTCTGAAAATCCATCATCAGAATAACTACAAGACAGATCAATAGATAGATAGATTCAGTAGATAGACTGATAGATAGAAGCGTTAACATGATGTGATTTGGTTGCTCAGTGAACGCGAGGTGACATCTCTTCAGAAATGCGATCCTATCGCAAGCTAAGTGTTTTATGAGGAAAATGTTTCCAAATGTCTTTCCAAAAACTTCCCCGACCACACCAAAGAAACGCCACAGTAATATTGTATTTCATCCACATTCTCCTGCGTGATTGTCTGACTTTAGTGTAATTGCGTCAGAAAATTGAGCCTTCGTTTTCCTCTGACATGTGAGAAGGCTTCAGATCTCCGAACATTAGGGTCTCTCACGCTCTTTGAAGGTGGAAAGCTTTGGCTGTAGGTAACAATGTTTCAGAATAGCTAAGTGTTTTATGAGGAAAATGTTTCCAAATGTCTTTCCAAAAACTTCCCCGACCACACCAAAGAAACGCCACAGTAATATTGTATTTCATCCACATTCTCCTGCGTGATTGTCTGACTTTAGTGTAATTGCGTCAGAAAATTGAGCCTTCGTTTTCCTCTGACATGTGAGAAGGCTTCAGATCGCCGAACATTAGGGTCTCTCACGCTCTTTGAAGGTGGAAAGCTTTGGCTGTAGGTAACAGTGTTTCAGAACGAGCTCAGAGCCGTGAAGAGCAGATCTGGGTTTGCCGTAAGTTCTTCTAGCTTCTGGAAAATAAATGACAAATAATGACTTAAATGTTTCTATTGTGCATGATTCCTTGGTGCACGGTATTCAAAGAAAAAAAAGTGTACCTCATAAATCTTCACCAAACTTTTTTTTTTCTTTCTTTCTTTTTTAAAAAATAAAATAAAATAAGCAAATAAAGAATTAAATTGTGTTGGATGAACTAAAACTCTGCGTTCTTGTTGTGCATCCTGTTACAGAAATATGTAGCTTACAGAAATAAAATGGGTTGTGAATGCATTTCATGTTGTTGGACTGATGTTCTTACATTCAGAATGTTGTAGTGACTTATTTTATTGTTATTTTTCAACTCGCATGCAAATTGCATTTTATCAATTGTGGCTACACTATTTTGAATTAATTTAATGAGCCAATATGGATTTGTTAATTTCCAAACTTGTTTTTAAAAAAATGAAAAAAAAAAAAAAATTCTATATATCTATATATACACTATTATTTTTTCCTTCAAAGATTATTGAAGTACATAATATGTTTTTTTTTTTAATACTCATTGTTTCTTTGTTATTGTGTGTAAAATTTACTAGCAATTTCTGAGTGAAAATCATCTCTACACCATTTGTGTGTGTGTGTGTGTGTGTGTGTGTGTGTGTTTAAGCATTGAGCTATAATTTTACAATGCAACAATATGTCTATGTCCATAAGTCCATCATTGCAAATAACTGTACTTTTTTTCATAAACAAATACTAATTAATGAAAATTAATTTTCATTAATAAATAATAATAACTAACTAAATAAATAAATAAATAAATAAACAAACAAACAATATTCTGCTGTAATAAAAAAATTAATAAATGACACCGGTGTCCTACTGAAAGGACAGATCAGAGTTGAGTAGTGTGTCTTTCACTCTGAGTGTCCAAATCCAAACTTATTGAGAGCAACAACAACTAAAGCTATATGCATCTGTTTCAAAGCCATAGTAAGCTGACTACGTAGGCCACATTTTAAGGGGTCATCTCTTCCTATGAAAGTTGTTCCTAAAGGTATCCATCTTCATGTCAAACTAATGCATACATGGAGAAACAGTTCCAAAATGCATTGCAACAGTCTCCACGAAAAATGTAAGATATTCAATGCTGAATAATGTCTATAAAAACAGTTATATGAAAATAATAACACACATTTTTTTACTTAATATCTGTGCTGTGTATTTGATTGCTTATTATGTTTTTAGCCAAGCATGTTGAGTCTTTGCACTTCACATTTATTACTTTAGCAGATGCGTTTAACCAGTGGACCTTTGGCCAATTTTCCCGCAAGAGAAAGACATTTACATGTGTTGAACTTTTACGAGCTCACTAATATACATATGAGCTCAGCACTACCATCTATGAACCAAAAAGCCCAAAAGTCAGATTCTGATTTCAGGGCTTCTTTTACAAACAAAGGTTTCTCAAGGTAAAGCGGCAAGGACAGCACGGCTGTTTACTCCTCAATGCTTTACTGCACTTATAAACACATTTGCATAATTTGGTTACTTGCGCACTAAATCAAAATTCTGTTCTTTATACTTAGAGCCCGGCCTCTAAATTTGCAATCATGAAATGCTACAAAGGACTTTTGTGGAGTACGGCAAATCAACAGAACGATAAATGAACGCTGAAAAATTAGAATGATTTTGATAGCCGGCGCTCCTCCCTCTCGCCCCCACCCAGCCACTTTAGCGGCATAATCTAGTAAAGATTAAAAATAACGATCATAAAACAGGCATTCCCTGAAAGTAATCCACCTCCACGCAAGAGGACGGGCCCCGCGCCTCTCCTGCTCGCTCTGTCAGCCTGTATTTTAAACAGTTCTAATCATATACCTTTGTGGACACTTAATTAAAATTACAAAACCAATTTTAATCTGTAGTCCAATTAATATGCAAATATATGCAAATGTAGCGAAACAAGGTGGTGATTAAGTTAAGAACACTCTCCTTTAAGTGTGAAAACAAACCCTCTTTTTTTCTCCTTCTCTCTGATGGATTGTAATGTTTACTGGGCTCATGCTGAGCTGCAGAAAATAGCCTTTCCAGAATCATCTTTGAGAACGCCGGCGCGTCTGTTAGCGTTCTGTACATCGCTGCATCGTTGACGCTCGTCGCAGTCTTTCAGCTAAAGGTCGTGACAAAGTGAGACGACCGTACGGAGCTTTTTAACATGCAAGAGTCGCTTTTCACAGCTTTAGGTGAGCGCTGACAAAAGGATGTTTCTAATTAGGCCTCGGAGATAGTCGTTCAAAGTCATCTCTGGAGGGGTCCGTTCAGACCAGGTAATGACTAGAGCTCATCATCAAACAGGTTTTGTTGAGAAAGTGGCTGGGAAAGGCCAGAAAAGCAAACTTTTCTTTAGCTCTTCCCAATTGTTTCATTCCAGAAGGTTAAAATGACACTTTCCACAAACAGTTCAGCTGAATTTCCACAGACTCATCACAACACGCCACCTTAAAAAAAGACGTTTATAAGTTGATCTTAATTAGAGAGGTTTCTGACGAAACGGCCAAAACGATGGGAACGACAGCAGACGTGTCCACAATTTACATCCCGGCTGAGTCACGCGGGGCTGAGGCGTCTGTCCGACTCTAATTAGTTGTGTTTGAGGAGAAAACGTTCGTTTTTCCATTCCTTAACAAACCACGGAGAAACGAAGACATGCAAATGAAGATCTCCAACCCAAACACAGAACACATGCATCACACAACTAATGAGAAGCGGGGACCGCTAAACAAAACCGCTGCACTTCATGTTAGATGTGCAGGTAACGGCTAAAGAAAGCGAAATAACTACGCAAATCTGCAGGTGCAAATTACTGTAAAAAAAGCAACTATATATTTTCCAGCTTTAGGGACCTTTTGAGTCACATATATATATATAAAATAATTACTTGAAACTCTACAGAACACAAACACATTTGTATGAACGGAATTTTAAACTGCATGCGTTTATGAATCAATTATGCACTTCCTAGATTACTGTTTTTCTACTGTTTTATCATTATCGTTAGTTATGCGTTGTGATGTTACGAGCTCATCTTTTTACTTTTCTTATAAATTATTTGTTGTGTTTCTAACTAAAAAAATTGAACAATTGAACTGAACAAGAAATCTTTAGTTGACGATGGATTTATTGGCTGAATGAGACATTTTGCATTTAGTGAACGAACAAATTCAAATTCCCAAAACATAGTAGCACTACTTAAGACAATTCTTAAGACAATAGCAGAAAGAACCAAAAATCCAAATCAAGTTGCATTGATTTTTTTTCTTTGCATGACTGTGGATCAACTGTAAATCAGTGGTGGGTTGCAGGTAAAAACAATGCTAGATGTGTTAAGTTAAACTTTTTACAACACTTCCCATATATAATGTTGTTGGTGCCGGTTAAACTCTACACAGACGAGTGCATTTGCTGTGATGTTGAGTTTTCAATAATTAGTTGTTGACACTCAAAATCTTATTTTGTACAAAAATAATAGTTTGGTGCTTTTGGGGTGTCTAATGTAAATGCACAACCAGACAAGCTGCTGTTAAACCTGTAATGCATGCTTGTGTCGCCTCTGGAAAGAACAACCACAACGAGGTCTCAATAATATCTCTATTCTTTCTCCAAGACAGACAGCAATGAAAAAAGACCCCAGCGATCTCACGTGTCACAAGAGATCTCAAGAATGCTGCAAACTTGTTCTCAGATTTGCCAACATAGCAATGTCTGTAATCAAATGTCAAATATGAACTCATCAAACATTTCTCACCAAATGATCTGAGCTGCTATCCACATTTGTTTTATAGCTTTATACTTTACTGGATGATGACTAGTGACTCTTTTGAGACTGTTTTATTTCTCCTGAAGAATTTTAGGAGACAAAGTTCAATGAAAAATGATTGAGAACTCAGTTGAGCCTCCTGAGGTATGAAAGAACAACCTCAATAAAATTGTCATCTGGTCACAAACACACGAGCATTCAGCAGAAACCTGTAAATCTGAGCTAAGCTGATGTACAAGACACACACACACACTCTCACACACACACACACACACACATGTTGTGTATTCATCACGTTATGGGGACATTCCATAGGCGTAATGGTTTTTATACTGTACAAACTGTATGTGCTATTGCCCTACACCAACCCTACCCCTAAACCTACCCCTCACAGGAAACTTTGTGCTATTTCAGATTTTCAATACACTCCATTCTGTGTGA
>NW_015650507.1:385646-390646 GCF_001515625.1 Sinocyclocheilus rhinocerous | reverse complement strand
TTTTAGACTTTAGGTTTAACGCAGCCCTGTTAGCACGTACTGCTATATTCATTCATTGAAAAATATCTGTACTTAAACAACAACAACAAAACTCTAAACACCTCATCAAATAAATAAAGAATCACAGAGCTTTCAGTTGAAGGTCCATAACCAAGTATATTTTACTAAAGCATATAATAAACAATCCTAGAATGAATTGCATAAAATACTACTATTTTAGGGACACAATCAAACATGTCCTTTCAAGAAAAGCCTGTTCACTTGGCAGCCACAACATATTTTGAGCATGCAAGACCAACTCTTATCTAAAATCTTCAAAACTTAAAAAGTAATGTTTATATAGCACATTGAAATTCAGCAACAAAATCGGATATGGACTCTCCCGAGAATATTGCTTCTTATGCTCTTGTTTTTGTGCATAGTTCAGGTTGGTCCAGTCAATGCATGTGCAGTTATAAGTGTGTGCAAAACTACATGACCCAAACATTTAAAGTATTAACATAAGAACTGAATCCAACAAAATAAACTTCTGTGATGACCGCATGAATAAACATCCGGTGACTTTTGCATGATACGTGCAAGGAAACCAGGAAAGGACTGTTTACATGGAACAAACTCCACTTACGATAACGCATAACCAGAACATAATCCACCTAGAAAAATAATACAGCCAATAGATTGCTAATATATAGCAGTTTTCCTTAGTAATAAAAAAAAAAACAGAGAGAGAGACCTTGGGCAGACAAAATCCTATAATAATCTCCGATCGTGTGCATGTGGGTCTCTAGAGGTAAAGCACAGTATGATAAAATATGCATAACATGTTAAATTTTTCACTGCTTACATAGTTTTGGCGAGTGAACACTGAGGCTGTGTGTACGACATGCTGTTTACAGCCATAATATCACTGCAGCCACGAGTCTATAAACACTCACAATAACCTTCAACTCTCTCCTCATCATCACTCTCACATCAAACCCCCAGATCCACACGCTCTTATTTCTTCCTTTCTGTTGTGTCTATAATTTAGACTTCATCTGCTCTTCTTTTTTTCTAATAAAACAACCATTTCCTTCAAACATTGCAACATGTTTATATTATTTTATTTTTTTGTTCTTGTTGTTTTCATCATAAAAGAGTTTTCTTTTAAATTTAAGTGTAGCATGTCAAGGGACAAATATGTTTGCGACTGTGAGCATCATATCACTCGGATACTCTTCTCTCTGCTCAAAGTCCTCGTGTTAATGAAAATATCAGCACCACCACAGCTCGCATACATATTCACAAAGAAGCTCAGAGAGGAAAAAAAACAAGTTTGTGCCATTTTCTGAAATAATCTGCAATGTTAAAGCATTTTTAGCAAGTAATAACAGAGAGTTGGGTGTATTATTAATGCATTTGGTTATTCTGAAGCGTATAGGATGGATGCTGATCTGAAATTAGACCAACATAAAAATAAATCAAGCAAAAAAAGAGGTTTGTCATTAAAGAAATATCCCAAAATGATCATTCATAAGTAGAAAGTGGGAATTTTAAGGATGCTCACACTGGTCTTTTGGTAGTAATTTTCTCTGTCGAGCTCCAGAAAGGATGAAAAAGAACCATAAAAGTGGTCCAAACTTTTACATTATATTTCAAGGCGTCTGAAACCATGATAGTTCTGTGCGAGAAACACAATGCAACTAGCTGTTGTCTGAATATGTCCCCCTCCATCACAGCTGTCAAATCTCATTACATGAATCTCATTTACAAACAAAATGACTTTCTGTGGGAACCAGCGACATACCGCAGCCGTACATAGAGCTTGAAGTCATGTTTCTTTGGTTAACCCTTGTGCTTTGGTGCTCCTGGTCAAAAATGACCAGCTTCTGAAATGGCGTGAAAATCTCTTATTACGATGTAGGATCATGCAATACTGGATTCAGCTCGTTTTCTTTAAATTAGCACAGGTTTTGCATTTATTTGTGGACTCATTGATCTGAGCTCATGCACCTCAGTTTTTGAGTGAAAAATGATAATTCAATTTTATTCACCTTAAAAAAAAAAATAAAAATAAAAAAACGGTGCTTAAGCTCAGATCAATGAGGCCTATGATCAGCTAAATCCAAAAATAAATACGAAATCTGTGCAAAAAAAAAAAAAATTATAAAAACATTGAATCCAATATTTGGTAATAACATGCAATTTTTGTAGGCTAGTCATTTTTTTTTTTTTTTTTTTATTGGAAATACCACAATGTTTTTGGGAGGCTCTGTGAGCTGTACGTTTTAGTCCAATGCGATAACATTAACTAGTATTTTCAGGAAAAAGAAAATCCTCTACGGGCCAGAACACAAGATGAGGGTTAATGCATGGTCTTATTGTGCAGCATTAACTATTCACCAGTATTCTAAATAAAAAAGCAATCATCCATCCGTCTTGTTTTTCAGCTCCTCCCTTCTGAGCAAAACAGTTTGAGAATTCTGCTTCATGTTGACAAACTTATCTATTCCTTTAACACCTCCCCTTCCAACAACAATAAAAACAGCAAAGAAACTTCAAGTGATTCTGAAAGCTCTCCGTTTAAGAATAGGTATTGTGTTTCTCTTTCTCTCCCTCCGTCTCTGTGCCTTAAATTATTCCTTCCTTTAATAGCATCAAATGCGTGACAGCACCTTTGTGTACCTTCACGCCGGCTGTACTGTGGGAATGGACCGGGCTTCCGCCGCATCCCGAGCTCTGATTGGTTCAAAGTGTCAGCGGTGCTTGATGTGGTGCACGCTTTCTTCCAGCTCTCGCTCGCTCCCGTCTGTCTGCTTCTATCCTATCAGCGGCGTCTCTCTCTCCGTGGCTCCCGTGGAGAGCTGATTTGCGGGTAATCGGCCGTCTGTTCGCCAGGCCTTCAGTGAAAGCATCTCTTCTTTTCACTCGTGAGGGTTTCCGTATGCCTCGCTCTCTCGGTACTAAAGGAACAATCCTTTGACTTCTTCAGTCTGTAGTTGTCCATGATCAAAGCTTCCGTAAGTCTGTCCTGACAATCCGATGTGTGCTGGTCACAACCCTCTGCTTACGTCCCTTTGAATCTATCACACTTTACAGACGGATGTGAGGACACGGCTTGTTTTCCTGGTCTGTATCACTGCATTACACTATATGCAATACAATATATTATATGACACATGCCTGTCAGTGATGTGTTAATACAAAGGAATACCCTTGTCACAAGTTTTGAATAATTCAGATTTTTTTAAATGTTTTTGAAAGTAGTCTCTTCTGCTCACCAAGGCTGCATTTATTTGATTAAAAATACAATAAAAACAGCAAAATTCTGAAATAGTATTACAATTTAAAGTAAGCATTTTCTATGTGAGTATATGTTAAACTATAATTTATTTCTGTGATGCGCAGCTGTATTTTCAGCATCATTACTCCAGTCTTCAGTGTCACATGATCTTCAGAAATCATTCTAATATACTGATTTGCTGCTCAAGACACATTTCTGATTATTATCAATGTTGAAAACAGTTGTGCTGCTGCAATATTTTTGTGGAATACTCTGAATTGAGCTGAACTAAAGGAAAACCTTGTAAAGGTCCTACTTGGGAACCTCAACATTTTGCGTATCATGCAAATAGTACTCGCACACGAAGTGTTAGCACAGAATAAATAAACATAAAAACACAGAGCATGATTAAATGTCAGGGAACAGTCAATTTTGATGCAAACTGAACTGTTTTTTATTGATCCTGTATTGAATATTTATAATCAACATTTCTGTGCTATTTCATTATTTATTTTCTCTTTTGTTGCCCTTTCCACAAAAGATGCATGCTATGCTATGATCCCTTAAAATACCACCTACATAGGAAGCACACTAGGTTCTGGAACAGGTTCTGTGTCACTCATAGCCTCATATACGAGATGAAGTCATCTCCACATCTCAGTAAAACTGTACCTGCTTCAAAAACATGAAGATGCATCATGATTGTTCATTACATTTTCACTTTACAGCGAGGGTCGTCAACTATCCTTCTTACATTGTACTATTGCTGCCATTGAAGTAAGTTTGTGTCCTAATCATGCATGTCATGATAAAGCAACAAATGATGCAGCTTCCATGTAACCAACAGGACAAGCCACATTTTGTCAATCAATTATTATTATTATTTTCAATAGTAGTGCTGTGCTTATTAGTCCCGCCCACTCTGAAATCTCATTGGTCCAAAATTCCACACACAGCTGTATATTACATTTCAAATATCTCTTGTTTGGTTACAATTTATTATGCAAAAGTTCTGTGTTCGGTGTAGACTGAAGTGCTTGTAAACATGCATACATGCTTATTGTTACTCCCATTACTCAGTGATGGCGAGTGCTAATTTTGGCCCCTGTATTTCAGTTCATGACCTTTCCGTTGATCATAATCAGCTTCCCTTCAGACACAAAAGAGCAACTTCCTAAAGCTGCACCTGCAGACTCGCTGTGATTGCGGGCCGCAGACGCACTGAGCTGAAGCTGATGAATGGCTCTGTATTGTGCGTCCGTGGGGTTTGCTGTCAGTCAGGTCAGTCTCTATTAAATTAGCACTTGTCAATGTGGCCGCCGCTGATTGATAAATGGCCGTGTCAGAGAGACGAGAGAGAGTGGCGTATTGTTCGGCCCGACCGGAAAAACTCTTTGTGTCGAGCAGCCAAAGCCAAAGCTGCTTTAATTCACTTTAAACTTTCATTGATCACATTGTTCGTCATTACTGATTCGGTTAAGAATGACAGCTTCAAACACACACACACACACAGAGTTGTGAATGACTTTTTTGTTAGTCTAAAAATTCTCATTTTCCTATATATATATATATATATATATATATATATAGTATGTGTGTGTGTGTGTGTATGCACTGTAAATTTAAACTTAAATTAGCTATTTATCATATGAATGTGAAAGTCTGACCATGCAGTGGCCACTGCAGCTCCTGTTCCTCCAGAGGTGTGGCAGCAGGCAGAAGTCTGTTGAGACGGTCC
>NW_015650507.1:353313-385636 GCF_001515625.1 Sinocyclocheilus rhinocerous | reverse complement strand
TAATTAAAGTATATATATATATATATATATATATATATATATATATATAGTATGTGTGTGTGTGTGTGTGTGTGTGTGTGTGTTATATGTTATATGTTATATGTTATATACACATACTTTTGTATATGCGTATGTTACACATACTTTTGTACAAGTCTGTGTTTGTCTCATCTTACTTGTAATGTAATACACCTTTAGCCCTGAAACATTTTGCATGCAACACATTTGGCACAAAAAGTTTTTATTTTATTTATTTTTTTATTTTTTATGGAAATTGCATGAGGTTATTATTCATTTATTTATTGATTTCTGTCAAAAATAAATAAATAAATACAAAAATTAACTATATATAATCCATAAATAAATAAATAAATAAAAATAAATAAATAAAATACAAATGCACCAAAAAAATAAGTGATGCCACCAGAATTGTCTAAGTTATTAATTTAAATTAAATAAATAATTTTTCAAGAATGCAAATGAAGATTATTGGAGTACATTTTATAAAACACTATTTCATGTTTAATTCAATGTGTTACTACCTATTTCTTTATAAACATCTGTGAAATTTACAAGCCATTCCAAAATTTCTAAGTAAGTCCAACACATTTTTTTTATTACAGACTTAATGTAACATTTCATGAAACTTTCAGACACAAGCGGCACCATTTCCTGAGAAAGGCCTGCATTTTTCCACAAATTCCCAGCAAAGCATGCATGCATTTAAATGTATCTTCTTCAGTATGATGATTTGATCAACATTTGCTCAACCGCGCACGCTTCTCTGGCTGCGTATCACGGAATGATGCAAACAAGGGTTAAAGATTGCCTGTGCAGAGGCTTTCTGCATGTTTCACGCATGTGTCTAAACACAAACAGACTTCAAAGAGAGCAGCATTGAAAACCACCGCACATTTTCACCTCTGCTTGTGTTTCTCTCTCAGACTGGACAGAGCGTTGTCAGAGAGCCACAGGCCGCTGCACGAGTGTCAGCCATGCAAATAATCACTTACTTACACTCTCCGAGTTTGCTTTGGTTAAAGCAAATTACCATCTGAAAATGAGCTGCAAAGGACTCTGGGCGAGAAGCTTGCATCACTCTCTCTCTGCAGCTGTTTTTCTTCTCGAGACGAGAGGGAGAGAGAAAGGAAATGGAAAACGTTGAAAATCCCGCTCCTGAATATTGCTACTGAATAACTGCAAAATATATTTTGTGCTTGATAGAACATCATATCTCCACTGTTTTTCTAATTGGATGACTTTCAAATCCATCTCGAGGATTCCATCCAAAAGTACCTGTTTGAAACAACAACAGGCTGGAAATATTCATGTGTGTGTGTTCTGTGTAATCAGAGTGTGTGTGAATGTGTTTCCCAGAAAACAATCTTCTGTCAGTCTGTTCCTTCCTTCCTTCCTTCCTTCCATGTCATACTTTCTCACAAAATATGATGCATTTAGTAGCATTTTTGCTTTCGACAACCATTTGTAAGGTAAATAAGTCTTGTATTCTGCCTTAATCAGCAGAAAAACACCACAACCACATTATTTCTGTCTGAACATGAGACACATTACAACTATTTGCTCGATTCTCAGCCAATTGTTGCTTGTTTGAATGACTCTGAAGAACTTTTTTGATGCCTAATCCTGATTTCCTTTGCAGATTGTAGGTTAAATGGCACATTTTGAATATTTATTTTTGACATTTGACTGCTTGCTGTTTTGCAAAGTGTATCAACATACATAAAATTTGAAAAAAAAAAATCTTATTTTGTAGGATGGGAAAAAGTACAAGATGGAAAATGTTATTGATAAGCATCATCAATAAAATAAAAACAACAACAACAACAACAACAAAAAAAAAAAAAAAAAACAGGGTAACTGAGAAAAAAAAAAGTCAGAGTTGTGAGATAGTCACACAATTTTTAGAAGAGAGAAAAAATAATTGTGAGATAAAAAAAACTAATTTTTATAGAGATAAATAGAATTGTAATTCTGACTTTGTTCCTGGAATTCTAAGCTAACATTCATTATTTTTTTTCCCCTCATAATTGCAGGTTAATATCAAATCATTCGGAATACAGTTGCAATTGTTTATATCTTGCAATTCTGCAAAAAAGTGCAAATTGTGAGAGAGAAACTTATAAAAATAAAACTAATAAACTACTAATAAAAAAAACAACAACTCACGATTACCTTTTTTATTTATAATTCTGATCCTGTGGCGGAAACAAGCTTCCATAAAACAGGCAGAAAGAGTGATTTGTAAAATGATTTACTATTTGTAACTCGATGTGGTGTTTTAAAAATGCAACACTTATGTTGTGTGACTCTGAAAAAGCAATGCAACAGCCGAAGACATTCATCTGGCAATTGCATTAAAAAAAGAGCGCTGGCGTCATTATCGGTCAAGCAGCTGATAAGTGAAAATGAACAAACGCACATCTCTAGTCCCGTGGTGTTTGAGTGTGAGAGGACATGCTCTTCATGGTTGTAAGAGTTTTGTCATCTATTGTCCTGTTTTTTGGGGATGGGGATTCAGATCTGAAAAAACCCTTCACGCATTCTCAGCCGTCTTGAGCTCTTTATTCTCAAAGTACGAGACACTTTGATGAAGCTCTTTTTGATTTTACCGACTTTAGTGAGGAGGAAAACAACACACTCTGATTACAAACAACCGCTTTTCGTGGTTTCCGCCGGAGTTTCTCTGCGCACCTAGATTTCAGCAGCTTGCCCGGCCGGATTAAAGCAGAAGCCATGTTTTTAATCAAAGTGTGGTGATCCCTGCAAGGCAAAGTACTGCTGCAGCCAAACTCCTGCCAGCGTCCAATCAGAGGCGCGAGCGAGCTCTTGGCACGGCTCTGTGCAGAGACGGCATCGACAGACCTGCACCGTCTGCAGCCAAGCCAGACTTCATCCTAACCTTAAACAGGAGAGAACATCTGCCTCCAAGATGCAGGAGAGAAACCCAAGCAGGATGACAGCATGTGTCCGAGTGATTTAAAGCCCAAACCAAACACTTCGAATACCTCTGAATAAAAGAATATTCATGAAAAATATGTACGAACGAGTCAGTCCTGTCAGGCAGAAGCTCTTCATCTCTGTAACTTTAAAGAAGCACTTACAACAACAACAATAATAATTAATAATACTAATTGATGTCAGTTCCTTGTTATTTCAAACTTTTGTTATCACGAATACTACCTCAGTTATTCATATTAATGAAAAATGCATGACCATATGTTAGTGCTGCTTTTAATATGTTCAATATGTCAAATGCATGTTTGTATGAATATATAGCAGATACATCTCTGGAATATGAATACTGTTAATGAAGAAAACAAATTCAATGTTAATGAAGAAAACATACAAATTAATCAATGTTGTTTGCATAATAATAATAATACTCGATTTACTAGGTATGGGTTTGAGTAAAATGTTAATATTTGTTTTATTCTATAAAAGTCTGATAACATTTATTCTCAATTTTAGATAAAAATATTGTCATTTAGAGCCTTTTTTTTTTTTTTTTTTTTTTTTTTAAAATAAATTTGCCAGATCCCAGATCAGATGCTGTCACTATAAACAGCATCGAATAAAGGAGTTCAGGCCACAGGTTGAATTCAACCAAAAATGAAAGTTTACATCGCTTACTCACCCTCACGTCACTCCAAATCCATATGACTTTCTTTTCTTTATGGAATAAAAAAGGAGATGTTTTGCAGCATGTTCGCACTGCTCGTTTCCATACAATGAAAGTGAACGGGGACCAGCTGTCAAGCTCCAAAAAACAAAAACAATTTTTTTTCTATTTTTTCTATTTTTCTATTTTCTGCTTTCATCAAAATTTTAATGTTTTATTAATTTTGTTGTACGTTTTTGACAATTTTATTAGTTTTTGTTGTTTCTAAATATATCTACATAGTATTTATTCATTTTATTTTAGGTTTAGTTTTAGATATTTAAGTACATCAAGTTAAACTAAATGAAAATTAGAAATTTTGCCTTGGAAACTAGGTTTTTTTTTAAAAAAATATTTTTTTTTTTTGTTTTTTTTTTTTTTTTTTTTTTTTTTTTAGAAAAATGACAATTGGTCAAAATATCAAATGTTTTCATTTGTTGTGATTGAAAATCGGGGGTTATTCCACCAAATATTTATTTTTTCAACTGTTCTGAAGTTAAAACATTGGTATCGTGCCGTCTAAAAATGAATATAAACATGTCTGAAAATATGGCATATTTTTTGTTAATTTGACCAATTGTCAAAAAAAAAAAAAATTCAAAATGACAACATTTTTATAAATAAAAAACGCTCTCCAGAGTAACTGAGAAGTTTTAAGTGGTCTCTTAAATTTTTTCCAGAGCTGTAAATGTAATTGACGTCACTTACTGTCATCATGAACTTCATATATCTCATTCGTATTAATGAAAAACTAATTCTGTTTTAGTACATTAAACATATTTTTGGTTTAATTCATAGAGATATTTCAAATATCAGATGGATAATCTCTGGAGTATTTCTGAAAACGTTAGAATATCAATGCAAAATATATATATGAAAGGTACAATGACTCAATTAACGTATTGCCAAGAAAACATTTAAATAATGTCCTGATATTTACCCCTTCACATGTAAATGCTGTGGGTTTAATAATGTTGATTATTTGAATATGTTAAGGCATGTATGTGTTAGATGATGGTGAGATTGAATGTTCTGCACAGCAGGAATGAGCTGAAACTCCAGCTCGTAAAAGTGACTTTCTCTGACATGTTTAGTACTGATGTATGTGGCTCTGTTTCTGCTGCGCTCGGGACCGAGGCTTCTGGGAACTCAATAGGATCAGCGTTATAAGAGTGAACAGGAAGGTGGAGGAAAAAAATCTCCTCAAGCTCCAGCTTTCAGAATCAGACTTACAGATTTAGGAAATGAAGATTGAGAGCGAGGTGAGCTTTAAACCCGCAGCCGTCTGATTAAACGCCGTGTATTTACACAGCAGGGGATTCTGGGAGAAAACGCCGCCATCCCAGAGTTATTTAGGGCTCAGATTCATCAGAATTATCATTCAAATATTAATGAGCGCATGTCACTGTAGAACCAGTCGCTTCATTTGTTTAAAGAAATCTGGTGAGCAAATGTTTTCAGACAAACAATTTTACGACAATAACTGTGGCACAGATAAGGTTGCGTGCTTGATTTGTCTGGTTTATTGTCGTGCATTAATAATCAATTCTGTCCTTTTCTTTTTGCCGCAGAGCAGTGAAAGGCCTGCCGGTTCCTAAAACGGTCAAATAATTAACAGCGCACTGATGAAGATCATTTGGAAAATTAAAAATCATCAACAACATTTTTTTTTTGTGGAGCACACGTCTTTTGTGCATATTAATTAAGCATTATTGTGAATAATTAGGTGGCCTCCAGTAACGAATCTTCAGCAAACAGGAGAACAGAGCCGACACGTTCAGACTGCGGTGATTACCTCTGCATATTTAACATTCAGCATTTATTTACCGTGAAGATTATGCTTTGTTGTAGAGAGAGAGCTTGTTTTGACTGAATGTCACAAACCTGTCATGTCACCGTCACCCCAAGAAAGTTATAAATATTATCGTAACAATATTATTTTTTTTTTTTACAATTATTAGTATCACAACAATTATTATTGTGTTTTACATATAAAAATAATACTTTTTTTTTTAAAGAAAATATATA
Organism: Sinocyclocheilus rhinocerous; assembly: GCF_001515625.1. Lineage (NCBI taxonomy): Eukaryota > Metazoa > Chordata > Actinopteri > Cypriniformes > Cyprinidae > Sinocyclocheilus > Sinocyclocheilus rhinocerous. The sequence continues at coordinate 379,929 of NW_015650507.1, read as the reverse complement.
AAATAAAATAAAATAAAATAAAATAAAATATTTTTGAATTAAATACCCTGGGGGGGGGGTCTTGACAGATTTTGTGAGATTTAACAAATCATCCTGATAAAACCTTGTTATATGATATTATGTTAGAGTTCATAAAACATATATGGATTCTTTAAAGACAAATATAGTATAATTAAAAATCATCAACAACATTTTTTTTTTGTGGAGCACACGTCTTTTGTGCATATTAATTAAGCATTATTGTGAATAATTAGGTGGCCTCCAGTAACGAATCTTCAGCAAACAGGAGAACAGAGCCGACACGTTCAGACTGCGGTGATTACCTCTGCATATTTAACATTCAGCATTTATTTACCGTGAAGATTATGCTTTGTTGTAGAGAGAGAGCTTGTTTTGACTGAATGTCACAAACCTGTCATGTCACCGTCACCCCAAGAAAGTTATAAATATTATCGTAACAATATTATTTTTTTTTTTTACAATTATTAGTATCACAACAATTATTATTGTGTTTTACATATAAAAATAATACTTTTTTTTTTTAAGAAAATATTAATGGTTGCATATTTTTATTTATGCAAATTTAGGCAAAAATAAATAATTGTATGACTTGATACAATAATTTTAAAATGTAACAAAAGAGAATCTAAAGAGATGAGTATTTAATTTTTTTTTTTTTAAAGTAGCAAAATTCATACTTAATTATAACAAGGTAACCATTTTCCTAGGAAACTAATGGAAACATATGGGGAAAAAGGTTTATAGAATAAACTAGTATATTTAATTAAAATATCATTTGCTATTTATTTATTTAATTATTTATTTAAATTGATTTTATTCATATGAAAACAATGGAACAATCACACACACACACACACACACACACACATAAATAAATAATTTCCTATTTTGTGTGTGTGTGTGTGATTGTTCCATTGTCCTGATAAAACCTTGTTATATGATATTTAGATAGAGTTCATAAAACATATATGGATTCTTTAAAGACAAATATAGTATAAATATGAAAACACATGAAATACCACAGAAAAAGAGTTGACTGTTTCCAGGTTTGTCTTTTTCTGCTGTGCATTTCCAGTGTGTTTTGTTTCTCTCTCACAGTAAACACTCTCATCCGCTCTCTTTCTAAAAGAGACGTCACGTACGACTGTAATGAGAAGACACAGCTTTTCATTAAATATGTATCAATATATGACATGTAGAAGAATATGCTGGACAAATGTTTGGTGATTAAGAGAGAGAGAGAGATAGCTAAATAGTGCTGCTCATAAATCTGAGCTAATTACAGCCGTGACAGCACACCGCGCTAGAAACCTCTTCAGATGAACAGCGGCGGGTCGAGAGCGAAAGGGCAAAGGTCAACCTGTTCAGTCAGAATGGAGAGGAGCAGAGCAGGACTGAGGTGACCTCCATCGAACAATGAGGAATTATGGGAAAGAGAGAGAGACTTCCTCGGGGAGCTCAGCATCCGCTGCTAGGCTTCAGATGGAGGCGTTTTGATCTGTTGAAGGAGTCCACTCAAAAGTGTGCAGCTCTTTTGAACGCAAACAGAGCAAAAAAGAGCAGAAACAAAGCAATAAAGGAGAAAAAGGCCTGTTGTTTGGAGACAGCAGTGAAGGACATTCCACTTATTTACAGCCTTTTTGGCTTGTGTGTTTGGTAATGGTTCATTAAAAAATTAACAACATGGTAAAACATAAAGCCTTTATATAATATCAAGGTAACACTTTACAATGAGGTTTCATTTGTTAAGATTAAGATTAAGAACTACATTAGTTGGCATGCATATGAACTAAAAAAAGCATAAACATTTAGGCTACTAATGCATTATTACATTCAAAATATGTATCTGTTAATATTGTTTAATGGACCTAAACTAACAATCAGCATTTGCATTTCTATTAACTAATGTTAGCAAAGCTTAATAAATACTGTAACAAATATGTAGCTCATTGTTAGTCAATGTTAATATTACACATTAACTAATGTTCACCAATGAAAATCATTATCAATTATATGTATCATAATTTATATCGCAATGCATTGTATGTTTTCATAAATAATTGTAAGCAAAGTTAAAATGCATTATAATATAGATTTTTTTCTTTACATCTGAAATTGGTTGTTTGTCATGTTTTAATGCACTGTACTTTCTAAAGTTGTAATAAAAAGTAGGTAACACTTTATTTTAAAGCGTCTTTGTTACACGTTACATGTACTTACTATTATAATAACAATACATTATGCATAATTACATGCAAATAACCCTAAGCCAAAACCTAATCCTAACCCTAACCCTAAGTACATGTAGCTGATTAATATTACTCAGTACTTAAAATGTATAATTATACTATAACAAGGACATTTTAAAATAAAGTGTAACTGAAAACTATTATAACAGTGGTTACAGTTATTCACATAAGATAATTCAATGCATAAGGTGCATTACAAGGAATAATTAATGCATTAAAAATCATTTTATAATGCATTATATATAAAGGCTTCAAAGTGTTTCTGAAAATATTAACTTAAACACTGCTGCAATGGTTTTACATCATTTTACATAAATTACATTTATGCATTTGACATATGCTTTCATCCAAAGTGACTAACATTGTACTGAAGGTTTACATATAGTCACGTATGTAATCCGTGGGAATCGAACCCATGACCTTGGCATGGCTAGTGCCATAAACAATGTTTTTTTTTTAGCTACAGGAATGTGTTTTCATGTAAAAACAGCAGCATACAGGTTGGGGACAACATGAGGGGAGTAGATAATGCCAGAGGTTTGAGTTTGAGTGAAATGCTCCATTAATCAGCCTTGTGTGGCATGTCACAGGAACAAGTAGTGTTGTATTCATAAAGGCCTTCGTTTGTCTTTGGAAGTAGGAGAGTTTGTTGTTTCTGCGCCTTTGACTGAGGTCATATCAAATTAACAGTCGATCTTCAGCGTAAAAATAGCATACCATTAATTTCTTCTGCTCATAAATCTTAAAGGTTGACCTGATTTTTAATGTTAAACTCTGAAGAAATTAAAGAGTGCGGCGGAACACGTTACAATACGCAGACTGAACTAATTTTAGCTCAATCTCTGTCTGCACGGGATGACGACACGCCGTCTGCACGAGTTTTAAAGTCACCCGTAACAGAGACCCAAACAAAACACTTCATACATTGCAAAAATAAAGCAATAAGTCACTCTATAGCTTATTGCTTATTGCTTTTATAAATCTAATATGATAAAACACACCAATGTCCAATGTATTACATCTATGTGTAATTAACAATGTGTTCAGCAATTAATATACTTCATTAATGTAACTAGCTATCGATATAGCATGTTTGTGTTTATCAGAATTTCACAGCGGCTTCAGAATTTAGAGTCATAACGATCTGTTTCATAATTAGATTTTTTAAATGTGTGCCATTATGCAAAGAACTTGCGTAACACTTCATAATAACTTTCATTAATAAGCCATTAACAAATATTACGCAGCCTAATGCTTAACAGATCACTAGTCCATGCAGATATGAATACATGTGAAATATATGAATCAAACTTTCTTGACATTTCTATCTATTTGAATGTACATTGACTAACGATCTGTTAAACATTATATAATGCAGCCGCATTTGTTAATGTCACTAATGGAGGAGCTTGATTTAAACTTTTTGGCTTTGTGGGCGACAAACCAGCGCAATACTGCCAACGATAATCAGTTTTCAGGTAATACAAGTCTTGGTTAAGTTTAGCAGGCTTAAAACCTTTAATTGCATCCGCGGTGGTTAACAAGCTTAGCCGCGTCTTAAGAATATGGTCAGCGTCGCATAGTTTAAATAGATCCTAATTATTTCTTGTTAAAGGTTTTAGATTTGTTGGCTCTTGTGCAACACAATGATAAAGCTTCCAGCTTTCAAACACAACCATTACAAGTGCATTAGCTGAGCATTAGCGCTTGCTACTTTATTAGCACGTTCACCCGCTAGCACAGATGCTGCCACCAGCAAAAGCAGATTATGCCTCCAAATCAAGCCCCAACTAATGATAAAGTCCCACAACAGAGTCAATTATGGCATTTTCATTAGAGCGTCTTTGTGCCGTGCATTTGCTGTTTGTTATTCCAATATTACGGAAGGCTGAATATGAAGTGACAGTGGCTTTACTGGGCGAGAGATGAGTCAATCAGGACCTGACGGCTGGAAGTCACACAAAAACACGCTTTTAAAGAAAATCATTACATTTAAATCAGGATGGTTTCCAAAGCAGAGAGCAGAGGAGGTTCGAGTGTGTTTCGTGTTCAAACACACAGGCTTCTAAATCCTCTAAATCCTAGTGAGCATTGTAGACTCTTCTAAAGCAAAAGGTATGGCTTGCTTTGGGAAAATGTTGCCAAATCATCACTGCATCTCTACTATGTGGAGAACAGAATTCCAGAATGCAAAAAGCTCAGCAGCGGTTGTCAGAAATTCATGGTTACAAAAAAAAATATGTCAAGTATAATGGCACAACAAACCGGAGCCTGTATATTTTACAATCTATGATTGTATACTTCATTGATATAATGTTAATTCACCAATCAACAGTTTTTTTTATTACCATTTCAAACCATATCAGCATCAAAGGCTACATTCAAACTCAAGAATAGTAACATTTAAAATAGCCTTAATTGCAATACTTCAAAGAACCGTACACCATATTGTAACAATCTTATTTTTACAAACAAATACAACTAAAATAAATTAAATAATTATATGCATTGACATACAATCTTTCAAATTAATTTTTGATAACAAATTCTGATATTCTATTTTTTTTATGTGCATTAATGTTATTTAAATAAAAACTTTGAGTATAATTTAAAGTAGGGCAAAACCTGTTTTACAGTCAAGAAGGCTTACAGAAATCACATAAAGGTAATTCTAAGTCTAAGTCTCTAATTGAGCTACCACAATCTGATTTGTAATTTAAAATGCACTGATAACTATCATAATAACAAAACAGATTGCAGAAAGCTGCATGATGAATTAAAGTGCATGATAAGTGGCCTGTCCATAAAACATGGCTAATACTAATAGAGAAAGTGTACAAGGTCGTACAAACAAAGACAAAAAACTTTCAGTGTAACACACCATACTAAAATAATGCAATACATATCAACAGAAAGTGTAGTCCAAAAGAGCCTAATATACATAACTGGTAACAAAAATTTGAAACGAGCATAATTATTTATATCATATCTAATCATATGTGGCATGTCTTCAATTGACTTTTAGCTAATTAATATTTTTCACCACAAACTGTATGGCAATTCATAGTTTTCACTTGCAAAAAGCATTAATTTGACAGCATTTTGCAGTAAAATTACAAATAGTGTGATATTAAACTATTTACAGTTTATCATCGTACAGCGTAAGGAATGGTAACTTACGGTTAACCAATTAACAGGGTTTTACTGTAGCATTTTTACATTTTTCTGTAAAAATTACATATATTTTAATAGTGTAACATGAAAAAGTATAATGCCATTGCATTAGCAACATGCTAATATGAAATTACTACTAAACTACAGCAAGCCAGCTCACTATGTTTTGTATCAGAGCATTGACACTCAACTGTGTGACGCTCTGACAGAACTCAGAATCTCATAGAAATACAAGAACCACTGTATTTAGAGCTGTTTTCATGCATGTTTCATTTCTAAACAATTAAGTACATTAGTCACAGATCGGGTTAGCTTCAATAATGACTAATGACCATGAGACATTTCAAACGGAGCTGTGATCATCCAGACATTTAAGGAGAAACGAGACAGTTCCTCCGCGCTGATGAATAACCTCTGAAAATAGATCGGATGGCGCTTTAACCCAATTTAACTCTATACAAGGTTAAGGTCCACAAATATGCGGCTCGCAGTGATAACTTCACAAAGCGACCCAACTTCTCCACGCTAGTAAAGTAATAAGTGTCTGTACTTAGCATTTAAATAGTTTCTCAATGAAAAAAAAAATCTTGAGTTATAATGTTTAAGGGAGTTTATGTTTTTTCTCATCAAAAACTGATGTAGCTGAAGACAGACAATCTAAGAACACACACCAGAGAATAAAACTGGGCCTGAATGCGACAATGAGTGCCATTAATAAAAGGCATTCTGCGGCCGGCGACATGAGGACTGAACCCATGAGCTTCAGAAGCGGGAGCGTCTCTTTAGCGGCCCCCAGATCCCCCTCATCTCCAATGCTTTCATGTGGTTCAGTCCACGAGTCTGCACCAGCGATCCAATCACGTCAGCGAGCATCGTCCCATCCAGGAGTATCTGCATTTCCTGCGCTTTCTACGTTTCAATCAAACCTCCAGAACAAAAGAGCCTCCCGAACCAGTGCAGATGCCTGAGTTAAACCAGATGAAACCCCCCTCTACTTCAACCCAGCGCTGCCAAGAATAGTCTCAGAGACATCCTGTACACAGAGACGCTCGCAGAACCCCACATTTCACTCAGAAACAAAGACATTCCTCTCTCGGGAGCCTTTGAAAACGATCCTGATTAGAGCCGTTCTGTGTTTAGAAACTCCTGCGTTCAGGATGGAAACCCAGCACACATTTATCATCTATTTATCTATCTATCTATCTATCTATCTATCTATCTGTGTTAATCAACAAACGGTTACAGTACAAAAATAATAATTGGGTTGAAATCAGAAACAGAATTAATAAATGTAACATCCATCTATCCATTCACCCATCCTAACACTGTATACTCTAGATAAAGCACTCCAGATACCGCAGGTACTGTTAATATATAAATAGCATAATGAGTACACAACACATTTAAAACTTCAAAGTGTTTTTTTTTTTTTACTTTCAGGCAAATCTTTGTCAAACCAACATAAAAGGTTGTCTTGGTGAAGGTGCCTCTGCACATTTTTTGAGGTTTGTGGTCAGGTTGACAGTAAGTGCAGTGGGTTTCTGAGTGCATTACACACACATACAAACACACACACCTGGCAACATTCAGCTCAACCACACACTTTCAGACTGTTTTAACACGGTTAACACCAAAATCACACACAGACGTATTCAACACGCCACACTGAGATAATCATCATCACTTTGCACGTGTTTAACCTGATGCTCGACACAACAGTGAAGAAAATATGGCTGCTGAAACACCAACGCTGGTTATTAAAGTCCAAAACAAACATATGGATATGTAGAAAAGAACACCAATATTCCATTCTGAATTAGATGATTGTTCTAGAGCTCTGATTGAATCAAGACACTGCAGACCCGAATATCTGATATACAGAACCTGTGTAGAGTTTTAATGGGAGTAGACGTTTCTGAAACTGCTATAATCAGGATTTTAACTCCAGACATCAGAAAAGATGAATGTGTGGTGTTTAATTCTAACCTCCGTGAAGTCAGTACTGCAGTGGGTCATTTCTAATTTAAAAGCAGAGCTTTACTAGTAGCTCTTTCATCCTTATTAAAGACATTTCAGGGCATACGGTAGCCAGGAGGTATGCTTTAAATAAATGTAATTTACCGGCTTTCAGAAGGGAAATCTGGGTTTTATTGAGGAAAGTTACAGTTATCGTGAGCACTACAAGAACAGACGTACTGAGACGACTCTTTCAACAAGGGACATTTGAAATATTTGTGATTTCTCAAATAAAACGTTTTTATTTCCCTACAGAGTCTGTACAGAGTCTATTTAACCAACACATCTTTTTCCAGCGAATTTTCGGTTCACATTGAAAGCAAAATACTGCAGAAAGCAACAAAACTCCAGCCAATGATATCATGTTTGGTGAATAATATACAACTATTTCACAAATAGGATTTTATTGTTGGTGGAGCAACTCCATTGGAAACATAACATCCTATGAATTACATTCTGACATTTTAGAACGCAGTGATGTACAAAATCGAGCTTGCATTTAGGGTTGCAAAAAGGTAGAAAATTTCCAGTAAATTTCGGAAATATTCCAGAAATTTTGGAAACTTTCCAGGATTTTTGGAACATTCCAAGGATTTCTGGAGAGTTTCCTGAAATTTACCGGAAATTTTCCACCCCTTTGCAACCCTACTTGCATTGCTGGACGCACTCACATTCACATGCATTGCGGCTTAACTCTGACAATTCTTCATGCAAACTCCAGCTTGGATTGTCCGTTGATGTTCCTAAGTGTCTAACTCACAGTAGCACTGTCAGTTTATCCGGTCTGCTGTAGGTTTGGGAACATAAAAACCAGCTGGCGACATTGAGAAAAGCTTTTCCTGGTGCTCATGTTCGCCTCTTGAGAGCAGAGAACACACGGTTACTCAACTCAACATCAGCACACAGACACAGCGAATCAAACTTAACCAAAGATAAACAAAACAACTCATTTGCACACAAAAGCAGAGAGGATTAACAGACAGTCCGTCTGCTGTAGAGCGGCTCCAGTAAACAGGCGTCACGTTGAGATGACACAGCTGTAGTCGCACTTAAACACAACCATATCGTCATCGCTCACACGACAAACACGCACGAGACCTGAGCTAAACAATGCGTTGGATGGTCGAACACAGAAGTTCTTTAATAAGCCAGAGTGTCCTGCTTACATTGATGCTTTGAGTAATTTCCACCATAGCCAGATTGCAAAAGCCTTGATATTTCCAAGTTATTTCAGAAAAATCCATAAAACAGTTACATGAAGAACTGAGAAAACAGCCAATCTAGCAAACCAAAATGAGTCAAATGGACTTCAGCAAGAGGTCTGGTGTGAAAACGCTCTTGATTTCCCATGAAGAAACCTTCTTAGAGGGGCTTTCACGAGATGCCATGAACCCTGTTCAACTTTGACAGGTCTATTTAGTTTTAACTTAATTGTTTACAAACCTGTTCAGCTAAGGTCTGCAGGAGAGTTTTCATTTAGATTAATGATATGGAGCTGCTTTCTAATGAGGGTGTTTGACAGTAGACACTTCCATTCGCTGGGCCTCTGGGAAGAGTCTTTGTACTTCAGGTAATTACATACAAACCCTTCACATACTCTAACCTTTAGAGCTTAACACACACACACACACACACACACACACACACACAAACACACTGGAGTTAGTTAATGCTAAATGCACTCAAGCATTGGACAAAATGGCTCTAGACAGACACATGCAATTAGCTTTTGCTCTTTTTGTGTGTTGTAAGCAGCAAGGATGCCGTTCTGCCTTTGGTTCTTTTGTAGGTTTGGACCCACAGGAAAGCAAAATCACAAATGAGATCTTATTAATATTGCAGTTGATTCTTCTAGACAGCAAAATGAAACCAAATGGCAGCTCATTTTCAGATGTTTCTCCCAAGAAATTGATCCCAAAAAGTTTACATGGGTCTCTCCTAGATTTTCAGAAAAGGTTGCAACAACGTCTCAAACTATTCTCTGATATGCTAAGATCAAATATCAAGATTAACTCAAACATTTCAAAATCTTGCAGGACCAAATGATCTGGGGTATGCTTCCCAAATGCAACTATGGTCGCAAGTTCCGTGGTTACCAACAAGAGTTCAATGAAATTCAGTGGAACTTGTGACCATAGTTACAGGAGCTAACGATGCTTTTGGGAAACGCACAACTCTAAAAATTCTGATATTTGAATGAACCCTTACTAAGATCTCTTGAGCCTTGGGCAATCTCTGAGCAATCAAAATTTTTACATTTATGCATTTGGCAGACACTTTTATCCAAAGCGACTTGCATTGCATTCAAGGTACACATATGAGTCCATGCATTCCCTGGGAATCGAACCCATGACCTGCTAGCGTTGCTAGTGCCGTGCTCTACTGTATGAGCTACACAGAGGCTCTGTTTCTCCTCTCAAATCTCTGTTTCTGGCTAATGTACAGTAAAATACAGATGCACACGCAGGACAAACAATTTAAGCGTATCCCGGCGCTGTGTACACACAATATCACAGTCTCAGTCCCCCAGGACTGCTCACTTTCTTCATTTGACTTGAATTCAGCTTGGCACGTATTCTGCAGAGGAAGAGCTCGAGGGAAAATCTACGTTTAGTCCCAGTTGTTTGGTGAGGTTTTGTGCTGGAAAAGGCACGAGACAATAGAACGGGCCAGAGACGGGCCGCCACAGCGCCTGCTATTGAGAGCAGAGAAAGTGCAGAACAAAGTGATCCGTGTGAAAGGCGAGTGGGAAGAAAGAGACAGATTATCTTAATTATCATTCAGAGGCAGCTCGCAGCAGCACCTGTGCATGAATAATAACATTTATCAGCGCTCGGGGATGTGCGAACATTCTTTAAATCACCCTCATTACCGCAGCGCCGAGAGATCAGCCCTGAATTATCCATGTCTACACACAGATGAATGTACAGCACCTCCCTTTCTCCGAGGATGGGGCGTGCATCTGTAAAAGCCCATACGGGACCCATACGGTGCCACGGTGGGCACAGGACACAAAGAGCTCAGGGGGGAGATGGCATGGCTTCACCCTGCATTAGCTCACAGACCTCGGCGAGCTCGCAGCGCTCGGCTCCAATATTGTCTTGATGTGAAAAGCATTTGATGGGATAAGGGCCGGGTGAATGACTGAGGCTCCTTCCTGTCACACGCGATCACTTCTGTTTAGCTGAGAACCTCGTCACCAGACACACGTTCATATTTACGAATTACCACACGTTAATGGAATGCTATGCAGCCAGACACGGGAAAATTAAAACGGAGCCACAAAAACATTTTATAAATGGCTCGGATAAACGGAAAAGAAAACCCATAATAAACGATTGCAAAACTAGCAACACGGGCAAAAGCGTTGAACCGAGGAGTTTTGCAACATACAACAACAACAGAACTTTGGCTTCGTGTTTTCTTGCTCTCTTCGAAAACAGAGATGTTATTTTTCTGTGAAACACAAAAGGAGAATTTGCGAACAATCTTCATGCAGCTCTTTCAATACAACAACATGCAGTCAGGCTGCAGAAAAGCACCATAAAATTAGTCCATACATCAAAGGGGTATGAAGTCTTATAATTGCTGATGAACAGACCCACATTTGATTAGTTTTCACTCATGATATTCCTCTCAATTCTCTTTTAAAAGAGTTGCATTGAGATACTGTAATGATGCTTTTTTGTTATTTTTGTAGCTGGATAGTGAACTGTTGCATGAAAAAGAGCTGCATGACAATAAATAATTTAAGGGATAGATTAAGATGTATTATTTCTCGAATAATACAGAGAGGAGTGGCCGTTTTTAATAAACACCCAGGGAGCTGGAAAATGAGTGGGCCGCACCACCGGAACTCGGCTCAAAAACATGACCACTGTCTTTCCTAAAATATCTTACACTTGGATAATTTGATAGTCACTCAGAATTAAAATGTCTTTTCTGAAAAAAAGAAAGAAGAATTAATTATGCGAGTGTTAATGTTCTCCATTCTCTAATGGTGTTCCAGTCCAGAGACCGCAGACGTTTAAATAAGAATCCATTTCCAAGTCCAGTGAGATTCTCCACGTCTCCACGGTCTGGAGTTGGTCAGTTTCTGGTGGCCTGAGACTTCTCGAATCACGTCATGGTGAATTGCAAGGATTCCCCAAATGCCCACGTCAACAAACATGCTCTACGTTTGCAAACGATCCTGATTTCAAGCAGGACTCAATCAGAGTTCAACACGGCGGTCGCCTACATAAGTAGCCGGTCCAGAATGACACATTCCCTGAGCATCTACCACAGAGATGTGATGCAAAACGACCCATCCCTGCTTTCCAAACCACACTGTGGGTGAAGAGGAGACCCTCATCCATCAAAAGTGCAAAGATGCTTCATTCACGAGGGGGACGGAGGTGAATAGTTTTAGAAGCATTGCAGAGCAAGGGTCTGGGGTTGAGGAGGGCACTCCATGGGAGGGCTTGAACAAAGACACACTTACAGAGGAACATCAGTCCAGCAAACACGCAGAAATGCGAGGAATTCACCCACTGCAATGCAGCCACCAAAGCATCTGGAGAAGCGAAACAGAGCTGTCAAAAGTTCAGCACTATAAGAGTCGCCTTTGTCCAAGCCAACGCTCCTGGAGAAGAATGGACTCCTTCATCTGAGATGGACACTCCTAATGGACAATTTGGTCATGTCATTTCCTCCTGACATCAGCCTAATGCTCTGAAGTCTGGACATGTGCATGGTGACTCAATCCAAAATTAAAGGGTTTGCTTGCAAACAAAAGTCCCAGAAGTGATTCCCATGAGCACTATTCCAAACCCTAAAAAAAATTCCAAAATCTACATGATGTTTATTATGCAATAGCAAACTTCAGCTCGGCTTCAACAAAGGAGATGAGTAAAGTGGTTGACTTGTAAACTAAAGGTTGTAGTTTCAAATCCCAGAAGTGATTCCCATGAGCACTAAACCGCAGGATACAGGGGCTGAACCTGTATTCAGTTATTTAAGAATAAAATGTGAAGAGAAAACACAAATAGTGAAACTCCAAACGCTACATTCCATCAATAATACAAAAGCAAACTTCAGCTTTGATTCTCAGTGGAAATTGGTGGTTTACAGGTAACCTCAAGGTTGTAGATTCAAATCCCAGAAGTGATTCCCATAAGCACTATTCCAAACTCTTACGTCGACATGCTATAGTGACAAACTTCAGCTTGGCTTCAACGATGGAAATAAGTAAAGTAGTTGACTGGTAAACTAAAGGTTGTAGGTTCAAATCCCAGAAGTGATTCCCATGAGCACTGCAGGTTACAGGGTCTGACCCTGTAGTAAATTATATAAAAATAAAAAGCGAAGACAAAAAAAAAACAAACAAAAAAACAGGTAATGACAATCTAAAATGCTGTTAAATATGTGATAGCAAACTTCAGCTCGGCTACAACAATGCAGATGGGTAAAGTGTTTGGCTTGGAACTTAAAGGTTGTAGGTTCAAATCCCAGAAGTGATTCTTATATGAACACTAAACTGCAGGATACAGGGGCTGAACTTGTAGTCAATTATTTAAGAATAAAATGTGAAGAGAAAATACAAGTAATGACAATCCAAACTCTACATGCCACCAAAGACACAAAAGCAAACTGCAGCTTGGCTTCAACAGTAGAAATGGGTGGTTGACTAGAAACTTGAAGGTTGTAGTTTTAAATCCCATATGCGATGCCAATGATGCCAATGAAGTCTGCTTGCTACACCACAATGACTAAATATGTAGTGATTAACACGATTTGAACAAGTAGAATGATCAGTCTTGATGATCCTGGAACAACATTTCTGTCATCCAATCAAATATTATGGTAGTTAATGGTTGGATTAAAATTATTTTGTTTTTGGAGGATATTGATCCGAGAACACACCCTATCAGACATTTTATTTTTGAATAAAAAGTAAATAATAACCAAATAATGGCAATGCAAACTGTACATTTACGTTTATGCATTTAGCAGATGCTTTTATCCACAGCTGCATTGCATTCAAACTATACATTATATCAGTTCATCCATTCTCTAGGAATCAAACGCATGACTTTGGTATTGCCAGCGCCATAATCTACCCATTGAGCTCCAGCAACACTCAAGGGCCCAGAAACTCTTCATGCCATTAATTATGAAACAGCAAAATTCACTTCACATCTCGGATATAAAGTGGCTCTGACAACAACAGGATGAGATCTGAATAGAGATTATTTTATCATTCTTCACATCTTGTCAAATCACATTTGATAAAACTAATCATTTTCTCCGCTACTCACTGATGTGATTTTATCTCTCTGGTCTTTAAAGATGTAGACGACTAAATCAGTCTATCCTCACCTCCATCAATGTGTGTGTGTAGGTATAATAGAAGCACTCAGACCTTTATGAAGGTAAATGAGACAATTTTATTCAGCGGTGTGTTACGGCTCTGTGCTTGAATCATTTATGGATCTCTAATAGCTCTTGAAAGTTCGCCGTGTGTCAGCCGGTGAATGCAGTTCATTGACCTTCAGACAGCAGATTAAAGAGCGGCAGCTCGACACCCAGATCATTTCTAATGAATATTTGGAGGTCCTGCTAATATGTGAAATATTTGCTTTCGCTCTCTCTCCTGTTTGATTTATATAAAATATCACATCACGATAAATTATTCATTTCAATTAGCTTTTCATCTTCCCAGATACAAACTCATGTGATCCTTTTTAACAACTGTTTATTTCGGGTTGTAACTGCGTTTCCGCAGCAGTGGGGCGGCCGTGAGCCTCGGGGCAGATTTCTTTAATAAAAGCATCAGATCTTTGCATACCTTTCATTTACATATTAAAGGCGTGAGTGGCTCTTTAAGTGGATCCGGCCACCGCGGTTTGAACGCTCTGTACTCTGACTGGAATTCTGAAGTCCTCAGTGTCTTCCCATCAGAGACAAGAGAGAATATACAAATTAACAGCATCTTTTCAAAGTCTGTTATTCTCAGGACTATTAGACTGACTTACTCTCCTCTGATACTTCACCATAGAACTCCATCAACCAAAACTAATGAACCAAACAGTCAAAGTTTCAGTGCTTTTATCAACTGAACTCATTATGATAAATTAATTCCAGAGTGATTCTCATGAAAACATGTAAAAAAAAAAATATGACAATTAAGCACATTTCTCTTAAAAAATGTCAGTACTGAAATGCATTTACTTTCTTACTCACTTTTTCAGAAATGTGAGATTATATGTAAGATTAAAATCTCCTATTGACTTACATTGATCATATTTCAGCATTGAAGATGTAACAGTAATAATGACATCATGCTATTTGCATACTGCATTCTGATTGGTCTTTCTTCTTGAATCTATTTGCATAGTAATTGCAATCTATTTAATCATCTAAATTATTCTTTACACTACAAAGACTGTGTTTCATACCGAGATTCTCAAACACACTCAACATAAATCAAGGCAGACATCAGAATAAAGTGTTTCACAGAGAATCAAAGACTATAACCTGAACAGCCCCTAATCAAAATCTAGTTTACTCTATTATAGTGAAAAAAAATAATGCAATGCTTTATTTAAATATGCACAAATTAAAATGGGAATGGTAAAACAATTATTACCATGATAAATAAATACTAACATAATATATGATTATTTATTTATTTTTCGTGTTACATTAATGCTAATAGGACGTAGTGTACTTAATTGTAAAAAAAAATAAAATAAAAATCACAAGCCCCAAAAACTAACTGGTCCTGAAACACATTTTAGTCATGCAAAATATAATATATTACTTGATATTTTGTTAAGTATGATCTAAACAGTTTTTCAGGATATTGGCCCACCTGCTGCT
This sequence comes from Sinocyclocheilus rhinocerous, assembly GCF_001515625.1. Classification (NCBI taxonomy): domain Eukaryota; kingdom Metazoa; phylum Chordata; class Actinopteri; order Cypriniformes; family Cyprinidae; genus Sinocyclocheilus; species Sinocyclocheilus rhinocerous. Next base: position 364,606 of record NW_015650507.1, on the reverse strand, counting down.
GTTTTTCACTGAAATGATTAAGTGATCCTTTAATGAAGGTACAGAAGATCAGAAGTGATTTATTTTACAGGATTCATCTTCTGAAAGCATTCGCTGACCTCTGATCGAGAAGATGGCTTGAGATGTCGTAACTTTTGTTCTTATTAGATTTCACAGTAGATTAAAATCCATATCGTCACAGATGGAATACAATGGGAGAACGCTGAGAAGTAATATTCCAGCCAGATTAAGATGGATCAAAGAAAATAAAAATAAAAGGAAATTTTAATCTGCTCTAAACACTTTCTGAATCCATATTCATGTCACAGGACATTAAATTCCCTCATCATCCTCAGCTGGCACGTGTCACGGGTCGGGCTTTACTTCGACAAGACAGGATGATCTTACGCTGGCAGTTTGTGGGTTTACGAGGGTCTTACGGATGTCAGACGGGTCATGCACTGTAATCATGAGACATGTAACACGGATCAGACATGCCCATTGGTCAGGTGCAGCGAGACATCATGTCCGGTCATGTCAGGTTTGCTCTAACAGCACATGAGCAGATAAACCTCATGAAGACCCATATGGATTCAAGACTAGATCTTCCCTCCGGCCACACAACTGACCTGCCACCCGTACAAACACTGTGACTTTGACTGGTTGTCCCTCTGGGCACGAACATTTGAGTCACCCATGACCATCTCAAGGAGAAAGACTGACCAATGTTGAGGTCAACAACAAATCATCATTGTTGTCATCAAATGTCCAGTCCGATCACATTTGACCTGACCTATTTAATCAGGTACAGAAAGTTTCACACGGCACTAGATAGAGTCTGTGTGTCCTTTACAAGTTCAATGCTGCTACAAAAAATAAGGAAATAAAGGAAAACTGTTTTGGCTGTGAATTTTGCTAGCAACTGGATCTCAACTGGTTAGTTGTTAAATATGAAAAATACAATAAAATAGAAAAAAAAAAATAGTATGTCATGAGTCTGTTCTTTTAAAAGCAGATACATTTATTTTTCATGAACTAGTACCAGAGTTCAGTCACTCTCATTTACAGTCATCAAATCCATTTATAAGAACCACTATTTATCAAATGTAGAAAAAAAAACACCTTCAATGCATACAAATCCATGTTTCTTGTATACAATGCTGGAAACACAATTTAGTGTCTAAACGCCAGACTATGACATAAGCACAAACAGTTGCATGAGTTTTAGAGAAATACCTGTGTTTGTGTGTTCAGTTTTTCTCATTCTGTGGATTTTTGTTGCAGATTGAAATCTTCATATTTTCGGTTTTCTTGTTGTTGTTCTTTGCTGTTAATCCATTAGCGTGTCTAGCTTTAGCCTGCTAACCAGCTGATTTTCCCTGACAGAGACTTTAGAATTGAATACTAGCTGTATACTGTATACTACTTCAGAAAAATAGTAAGCGAAACAGCAGGCCAACTTGTTTTAGAGAGCAGCATGTTTCAAACAGTCACATGGCCTCACTATATTTGTCACATGATCTCAAGTTGCATGCTTAAATCAGTGAGTGCATTCAGTTTTCATACGAGAACTAAAACAGTTACTTTGCATTGTTAATCCATTTTGGGTAGATAAAAAAAAAATTATAATAATACAAATAATGTGTCATTCTGATCAAATGGTCAAATTTGAATTCAGCAGCGCTGGGTTATATTTAACCTAGCATTTTTTAGAGTGTAGTTTGCATTATATTTCAATATATACATATTTAAACAAATGAGGTTTAATGTCTGAAATACGAGCAGCAATGTTCTGTAGAGTGGCAAGGGGCCTCTCATCGATATTTCCCATGATTCTCTCTGCTAGTATTGAGATGGCTTTAAAGGTGAGACACAAAGCTCTAAACCACCAATCGAAGTCCGTCCTCCAAGCACAAATAACCAATCAGCAGCCTCCCTCGTCAGCGATTCCTCCCAGGATTCAGATTTTGTCAACTTTTAAAAGAACTCCAGGACGTGGCTGTATTTTTCCCTGGTTGTTTTTCTTGTGGTAAGGGTTCGTTTCTGCAGCGTGAGAGTTCTCGTGGGCTCTAGACTCTGCTTTTAATGAAGTAAAAACAACTCCCACACAAGTTCGCAAGTGTTTCTGAGCAAATTCTGAGATGATTACAAGTGAGCGAGCCGAGGGTGGTCTCTGACTGCTGAGGAAAAGCTGCTGGGTTTTTTTTCCTCCTCTCTTTTCTCCTGTTTATTTATTTATTTTTCGTTTTTCACACACCAATTCGGCTGTTTTAATCACCCTGCCTTCTTTCATAATCGATACGCGGCTTCTCGACAAATCGGCGTTTGCACTAAAATGAAATAATTAAACACCACACGAGCGCAAACAAACATTTCCGCAAGAAAACCGTCTGAAATGCGAAGGCAGAGAAACGACAGTCCTGGACTTGGTCCAGATCTGAAACATCACATTTCACAGGTCTTCAAAGATGGAAGCCGTACAGGAGATGGTGAGTTAGGTCTTAAAGCGAGGCATTTGAAGTTGAGCTCACCAGGAGGCGAACGCAGAATCCGTCCGAGTCTTTTTAACATATCACAAATTTTTCAACTGATTGCAGCAATTCCACAAAGAAAAACCAACATCAAAAAGATCACGGCATCCTGAATGCTTCAGACCACGGCATAACCGGCGGAGGCCGCATGTAGACGGATGCGTGGCTCTCGGGGTCGTTAATGTATTTGCGGGGTAATTACCAGGGCGAAATTTCTACCTCGCCCTCAAAAATGACATGCAAATGAAGCGCGCATAAAATTAGGCCGGTGAATAAGTGAGTAATTGAGCCTCGAAACCTTTTCTTTTGTGTGAGGACGTTTCACACTTTCTCAAAGCCTTTCTGCTGTTTCCTCTATAATGGACGGGGTTTGAATCGGGTTCACTCTCGGCTCTTTGATCTGGTATTAAAGGATAAAGGAAAGTTGAATTTTTCTAGATTAAGGTTTCAAAGCAACAAAATGGCCAGGACCTTTTTCTCCCTCTTTTATTTCAATTGAGCGAGTCAAGAGTCTCTTTGCCTCTCAAGAGCCGAACTTCATAACCAATCGGTAAAAAAAAAGAATTCTCTCCAAAGAGCCTGGAGGATAATAATGAGAAGGCTAATGAACTCAACTAGACTTGTAGTGTCAGTTTCTGTTTCACACAAAAGACAGAGACATGGAGGTTTGCTCGCGTATGAGTCAAAGTGCGAACGCTGACCGAATATCATTTGTGAATGTTTTACGTTGAGCGGACGAGGAATGCACTTTATAGAAAGAGGAAGGTGTTGCATCTGCGTCTGCATGAACATTCACTTTTTACTTATTGCGACGTTTTCGAAGTAAAACAATGTTCTATTGTGATTGTTCCGAAAAGAGTCTCTACATGACAGGTGACTACAAAATGATGATGTCAGCTGAAAAGGAAAGTCACTTCAGATGTTGAGCAAAAATAATATGCACTAACGAATCATTTACAAAAGCGGGAACATGCATTAAGATCCATCTCCAACTGCTTCTCCTCAAACTGTCCTATGAAACTTTTTTTTTCTTTGCAATGCAAAATATAATTATGAACTGAATATTTTGCAACAAGTGTAAAATTACTGTGATTTAATTTTTTTTTTTTCATTATTAAAACTGCATAATTGTATTAGTATTTAGTTGCACAGTGAAAGCTCAGTAAAGTCTCTGGCTAAAAACCATATAAACACTCTATTCGACCATTTTAAACAGAGTGATGAATGAAATTAATGTACTCACAAATTGTTTTTCTCTCCCCCTCCTTTTTTTTTCCTTGGATCCTTTATTTTTTTATGCGATATTAAGACATGTAATTAACACGAAGAGCATTAAAGGGGCTCTTAACTATAATTTGCAGTTCATGAACTGTTTTTAAAAATTACACTTAATATAATTAACTTCTGTCATTAGGCCTAATCCCCAACGGCTGTGTGTAAATGCTTGCCTTAAAAAATTACATATAGAAGGAAAGATGAAAAAAGGCATAGGTTTCCATTTCCCTGAAACAGGTCTGATCACATTCAGCTTTGCATTTTGAGTCCGGAACGTGCAATTATCTGACTGCGAGGGGCAACGGTGGCGAGTCTATTATAAACAGCCTGCTCGTAACACACACGCGTTTATGCCAACCCGTCGAGTAAATTGGCAGCAGTCGGCCTATAAACACTGAACAAGTTAAAGAGTAAGTATGAGGATAGTAAGTCTAAATTACTGACTGTTAAACTGTAGCATATTTACCCTGACAGACAGCTGTGGAGTCACATGACTGTATCAGCTGCATTACCGTGCAGTGGTACGGTGTCCATCAGGGTTCTGTCCTGGGCCCAAATGAGATTCGCTGCTTTGACTGTTTGTCAGTGTATGTGAACACATTATGAAGCGGGGATCTATGTCAGGATAACTGACCGCTAATCTAAACAGATATGATTATAACCCTTGCGACAGGCCGCCACGCGAGCACAATTCCACTCCCCTGGAACCGCGTAATGAAGGATGTTCCTGGTCCCCAGCTGAGACCCTGCAGTCAAAGCCCTGATCAGGCATCTAATCAGCACTCAGCTGCACACACACACACACACACACACACACAACCTGCTGCCTGCCGCTCAAATCTGTGTTTCTGCATATCAAAGGCTCCATAAAACATGCTGGCAAAACCTATAATTACCTTTCTCCTCTTTTAGACGAATAGCCCAAATAGGCTGTTATTGTAGGTATGTGTGTGTGTGTGTGTTAAAGGCAGATGTGAATCTATGCATGTGCATGTTAGTGTGTTAAATAAAGGTTAAAAGGTAACTACTGGTGGGGTCAAAGTTCATGGAAACATCTTAATACATTCTAAACTAAAAATGAATACAAACGTAAGAGCTAAACTATTAATTTAATATAAAAAGAATCATTAATTGGCCTAAAATTAGCATCTCAAACATAATCATCTTTTCTTCATTAATGTAATTATTCTAAGTATTGTAATTATAGGTCAGCACTACACTTCTGGCAGTCCACAGTTCAACAATGGTAACACACATTGTTTTGTATACAAAACAACACACACATTGAGTATTCTCCCTCTCTCTGTTTCTTTCTCTTTCTAGTTTATACATTGTTTATATATGTACAGTTTGTGTAATTTTTTTTTAGATTATGTGGTAGGTTTGGGTTTATGATTTGTGTTCTGTGTGTGTGTTTCTCTCTGGGCAGAGCAGCTGTCGGCCTCTTGCTGCTCATCTGTATGTCTCTGTGTCTGCTGTACGACATTGAACCATCTCTCTTTGTGAGTGCCAGGCCTTACACACACACACACACACACACACACACACACACACACAGAGGACCGTACAGGCAGCATATGGAGACATGAATAATTGAGTTAGGTCAAAAGTCTGAGTCCCGCAAAACTTGAGGATGAATCAGAAATTTTGACTCTGTTAAATAATGTGTGCCAGAAATATTTCTATAATATTTTGACTATGAACTTTGTTGAATATGATGCAAAATAAATCTGAGCAAAATTTGTAAATGAACAAAGTCTTCCATGACTAGTATTTTCCATTCAGTCACTCCCTTTTGCAGCATGTGACTGTCTACTGGCCTTCAAAGATTGACTATACCCTGAACCAATAGCATTCGAGTGTGGTTGTGAAGGTGCATTTCATTGGCTGGAACTGAATGAATACACCTTCTTCACGAAATGTGTAGCGAGTCTTACATTTTTAACATTTTATAGATACTGGTGTAACCGTTGTTACACACCTGAGAGAAGCCCAAGTGGGTAAGGTAAAGGAACTGTAGGAACAGCGAGAATGTCAGTGAGGTTTTGTAGGTGCAAGCTCTGCTGTGTTTAATTGAGTCTGCTTTTCAAGTTCAAGGAAATAATCTCTTTTCAAAGTATAAACAACACTGACATTCACAAATACAATCCAGCTCCAAAACCGCATACTGTACTTTCATCAAAATACATGACTTGTAAAGACAACCAAAGGTCTAAATTCAACAGAATAAAGTATCATTTTAAAAATTCAATTGTCTCTGTGTTCTTTCATATTCATCAGTCTCTATAGAATCAACATTTAATATTACATTTATATAATAATGTCACAACGTACACACTGAATAGGGTTGGCACATATTGTCCTGTAACACTGTTCACAGTACAATAACTGAGAATAAAGTGAAATCCGTTTCACAGAATATAGGATTAATACATTCTTTTCTGTGCTAAATTCCATTTAGCATGGCCCACGTTCTGATAATGGAGGCCGTCATCTTAACACTCAATGCCATTTTGGCTCTGCACCACACTCAACAGTAACTGAATTAATTCATAATTTTTCTCTGAACCGGATTGCTTCACGGCAGCAACAAATGCATGTGTACAGCCATAGGTGTGTATAGGTAGATGCTCTATTAGTGCTATACGTAACCACTATATGTAAGCCATCTGCCATATTGGAATGGTCAAAGCAGGTCTGTGAATCCTCGAGAGCAAGTTGCCTGTATGTCTGCAACCCTATTTAAACGCATATATGAATATCTGTATCTACAATAGACTTCAGCAGATGATTTTGCTATAAACACAACAAAACAAAGCCGCTAGCTAACACGACGTTTAAAAGGTACTATAGTTTTAAAAAACGTAATATAGAGTTAATACATATTAAAAACACAAACCAACACTTCTTACCTTTGAATGTTTATCCTATTTCTTCAGGAATTTAAATTGTTGCCTTTTTTTCAACCAGAGGCTGCGCAATGTTGTGGCATCTACCTATACATATCTATGTGTACAGCTATGCACTGTAATTACGACAGTGGTATATTTACAACAGTATTGTAAGGCGTTGTGCAGGATCAAGCACACAATGCAGGAGAAGTCAACAAACTAACAGTCTTTAATAATAAATCTAATGTGTGTGGGTGTGGTGGGAAAATGGGAACAAAGGAAACTGGGTCAAATTAAGGAATACAGAACTATACCAAAACAGAAAATAACCCTGACAGGTGCTATATATATATATATATATATATATATATATATATATGTGTATAAACTAATATCTAAATAATGTCTAAATAACATTAAAGTCATGACAAAATGAAATACATGGAAATATGGGAATGATGTAGTCACTGAAACATGACACACATGAAAACTTTTAATATTAAACATTTTCAGCAGAAAATGTAAATGAGCAAACAATTTTTTTAGACAATGTGAAATATATTAAGTCAGGCGTGTTCAAACTTTTGATGAACAGTGTATGTACATGTTTAATTTATTTTCAGTGTAAATTAATATGATTCAAATATATATTCAATATAAAAGACCTTATCTAAATTAAAGATTTTAGAACTTCTGTAATATGTAGAAAATACTCACAAACTAAAACGTTTATTAATTTTAATTTGTTTAATTTAATATAGTTTCATTAACTTTAATATGGTTTTAGTGTATTGCCTTTTATATTTACAGCATTTATAAATCAATGTTAATGATGATTTGCACTTATACTAACACACTTGTAGCACTGTATAAAAAATTAATAAAAAAAACAAGTTGTAAAATGTATTTTGAACACATTTTAATTAACAATGGCCAATAGTATTTTAAAATAACATGAACCTAGATTATTAAATACTTTAAAAATTGTCTTTAATTTTTAGTTCATGAATTATTTTATTAATGTATTAACACATTCAGACTTATTTTAAAACATTTTCATACATGCATTATATTTTTTACAAATAATATACAGAATTAAAATGTATTTATTTTGAATACATTTATTTTGAAACCTGATTCAGAATATATTTTTTTATAATTATTATTTAAAGAAAAATAATTAATATTATCAATGTCCTTTTTTCCATTTCAATAATTCATATAGACTGATACTGATAATATTACTCGTCTTGGTTTATTTATTTTTTAGACATTTCAAACTAAAACTCCAATAACACATTTTTTTGTAGAACTGTGCAGTTGTTTTTCCATAAATGTCACCCTTGTTTGAGCAAACTGTCACATATGTTGTAATGTTACACTTTTAATTTTTTTTTCTAATTGCAGTTTCAATGAGAAATAATTCTGATACCAATGTTCAGTAGCTTTTCATTAAATATATACATGGTTTGTGTTCATACAGGAATTGATTTTGATTTTCAAAAACAAACCACCATGATACATATTCACTGGACTAAAAACTGTGACAATTCTTTGTGTATATGTATACCATTTTATAAAAGAAAATATATAAAAATAAGTTCTAAGTATTATTATTGTTATTAATAACCTCAGTTTAAAATTCTGTTATAATTGTTCTCTCAATAAACATTTGAAACTGGTAATCTGAATAGATGAAAGATGTTTTTTATTCTTAAAAACTTTAAAAAAATGTATTCCTTTTTTGTCATTTGCAAACTCAATTGATCAGGTGAGGTGAGGAGACGCGGATGGCTGGGCGTCTTCAGTGTGTGTGTGTGTGTGTGTGTGTGAGAGAGAGAGAGAGAGAGCGTTTGATCTGCATGCTTTCATATGCATATGCTGTAGGAACTCAAGACACTTTAAGCTGTCTCTCTGTCTCTCTGTCTGTCTCGCTCTCGCTTTGTTCGACAGGTTCTCTGCTCTTTATTTGAAGAGTTCATTGAAAACCTGCTCGGCCTTCAACGGCTCTGAAGTTGTAGGAATATCTAATGACGGAGCCTGAGAATCACCTTTGAAAGGTGAGATTTCCGCCGCTCTCATAGAGTCAAAGCCAGGACTGAAGTGTCCTCTAAAACAAAAACACATGAATATATGGACGACGTATGATAATTCAGTCCACACACGCTCACTCACATTCACACGCGTTCTTGAAAAGTTCTTTAATTTGGCTACTTTTATTTGAGCATGGTCATTTCCAAGAGAAATTACAAATTAAAAAGTCCATAATACTCTTACAAAGACATTTCAGGAAAGATCCGTGTGTTTTCAGTCATGATATTATCATACATTGAATTTCAACTGTCCCTGTTCCACTTCAACAAAAGACATGAAAGTGGATCTGTTTTTTGTTTTTTTCAGTTGAAAATACAGTGTTCTCACAATATCGTATCAAAAGTTCCCAAATTTTGGAATTTCCAGAAACTGGAAAAAAATAATAGAACAACCAAAAAATGAACTGAAATGAAATCGAAAATTGCATTTCACAATTAATGTTTCAAAACACAATAAATGCTCTCATCAACTCCAGGTTCCATTTTACTAAAATAGATCTATTTATTGAAGAACTATAATACTGTACTGTACAGTATGAAATAAATAAAATCAGGAGATACAAAATGGGCCACATAAATAAGATGTTATTTAAACCTACAAATAAAAGGATGCAATACTATCATTGCAAAACTGTTTGGTGTAATACTGAGAACGAAATTGCACAAACGTCGTTGTAAACTAAAGAGCTGATCGGAGAGAGAGAGAGCGAGTGAGAGAGACGGCTCGCGTCGCTCTCCTGTAATACTGAACAGGGTTGGCACTTTAGAAACGCGCTGATTAACAAGTTTGCATATAAGGCAACAACCTTCCAAAGGCTCAGTCCATCCGTCGTCTGTCCCGGTCGAATGATCGTTCTCTCTCCAAACAGTCTCTTTAAGACTCGAAATCGTCAAAGCAAATGGAATACTGTTACGGTCCTTCACGTGAATTCGGCCTAAAAGAGTGTGTGGCGAGGGCAGAAAAAACGCATTAAATACTGATCCCCTGCACCCCTTTTTAACACTGTATAAATATACATCAGCAAATAATTTCATTATTCTCGTAGTGATTATAGAAGCAGAGTGCAATTTTTGTACAAGTTACTAGTTTGTGCTATAAATACTATGGAACACATAGGATGGTAGCACCACACATACGTTAGGCCTTAATACTGTACAAATTTTTAAAACTTCATTTATTTTATTTTATTTTCCTTTTTTTTTTATTTTTGCATAATGCAGCTTCGCAGACGACCCGTCCCCCGAGCGAGCGGCTACACCGCGTCCTCCACGCCGTCCTCAGGATCCCATTTGGATTCGGTTTTGCCGTCCACGGAGCTCTCGTCCATCGAGTGCTCGCCGTTTTCCTCCTCGTCCCTCATGGTGTCCACGTCGGTGTCCATGCTTTTGTTTTCGCTCTCCTCTTCCTCCTCCTCTTCCTCCTCGTCTCGCCGGCCCATCTTCACGAACGCTCCTTCCACCTCCTTGAGTCGCTCCCGAATGCTCCCGTTCAGGCCATCCCTCAGGATAGGCTCTGGTGTATGCTCTGGGTATCCGGGTGGAGCGATGCTCTGCAGGTACGCCCGGTTTAGCAGCAGCTCCGTGGGCTCCAGGTGACCCTTCTCTCGGGCTTCTCGCTCGGCCGCCTCACGCTCCTCCGCCTCTCTCTTGCAGTACGAGTACCTGTGGTTCATGTGCTGCGAGTACGAGCCCGAGTGCGAGAAGCGCTTTCCGCATTTGTCGCACTGGTAGGGCTTCTCTCCGGAGTGCAGGCGGCTGTGTTCAATCAGATGATGCTTGTGTTTAAACGCTTTCTTGCAGATCTGACACTGGTGCGGCCGTTTACCTGCGGAAACACACAACGACAGATTGCACGCGGTGAGCGAGCGGATATGCACTCCTCACAAACACACAGCAGATCTCGCACGCTAACCAAAATAAACACCAAATAAAAGGGTTCCGATGAAAACGAGCCAAAATAATCCAGTGTTATGAATGTTTGCCTGCTCTGGTTCTGCTTGACGCGTCGCCGTCTCGTTTGTGTATTTACTCTGTAACATTCCCTCATAGAAGTGAAGCGTGAAGCGGTGAGGCAGCGCAGGGCCCAAGCGCTACAACACTGCAACATAAATAAACCAGCGCAAACCAAACAAACACACAGAGCTGGAGCGCAGGAACAAACAAATAGAGTGAAATGCGCTGGCGGATTCCTGCTGCGTAACTCTTTTTCTGTCCTGTCGCATGAGGTGACGTGTCATGAGAAAAGACAAGAGCTGAAAGAGAGGGATGGCATGAATGAAAGAGGGAAAGAGCGAGGGGAGACGCTGCGGTCAGGTGCACGAGACAAAAGTGACAAATGCCACAGATATTTAATTGCTGGGGTTTTATGTAATATTTGCTATATTCCATCATACTCTCCTCTAGGCCAGTGGAGTGACCTGTAGCTGTCAGATATCTGTATCCATGCTCTCAGAGGCGACTGATGTTCAATATGCACATAATATGAAGTGATTTTTTTCATGAACCTATATGAAGCTATATAATT
>NW_015650507.1:308269-349164 GCF_001515625.1 Sinocyclocheilus rhinocerous | reverse complement strand
GTATCAAAAGTTCCCAAATTTTGGAATTTCCAGAAACTGGAAAAAAATAATAGAACAACCAAAAAATGAACTGAAATGAAATCGAAAATTTGCATTTCACAATTAATGTTTCAAAACAAAATAAATGCTCTCATCGACTCCAGCTTCCATTTTACTAAAATAGATCTATTTATTGAAGAACTATAATACTGTACTGTACAGTATGAAATAAATAAAATCAGGAGATACAAAATGGGTCACATAAATAAGATGTCATTTAAACCTACAAATAAAAGGATGCAATTCTGTCATTGCAAAACGGTTTGGTGTAATACTGAGAACGAAATTGCACAAACGTCGTTGTAAACTAAAGAGCTGATCGGAGAGAGAGAGAGCGAGTGAGAGAGACGGCTCGCGTCGCTCTCCTGTAATACTGAACAGGGTTGGCACTTTAGAAACGCGCTGATTAACAAGTTTGCATATAAGGCAACAACCTTCCAAAGGCTCAGTCCATCCGTCGTCTGTCCCGGTCGAATGATCGTTCTCTCTCCAAACAGTCTCTTTAAGACTCGAAATCGTCAAAGCAAATGGAATACTGTTACGGTCCTTCACGTGAATTCGGCCTAAAAGAGTGTGTGGCGAGGGCAGAAAAAACGCATTAAATACTGATCCCCTGCACCCCTTTTTAACACTGTATAAATATACATCAGCAAATAATTTCATTATTCTCGTAGTGATTATAGAAGCAGAGTGCAATTTTTGTACAAGTTACTAGTTTGTGCTATAAATACTATGGAACACATAGGATGGTAGCACCACACATACGTTAGGCCTTAATACTGTACAAATTTTTAAAACTTCATTTATTTTATTTTATTTTCCTTTTTTTTTTATTTTTGCATAATGCAGCTTCGCAGACGACCCGTCCCCCGAGTGAGCGGCTACACCACATCCTCGGGATCCCATTTGGATTCGGTTTTGCCGTCCACGGAGCTCTCGTCCATCGAGTGCTCGCCGTTTTCCTCCTCGTCCCTCATGGTGTCCACGTCGGTGTCCATGCTTTTGTTTTCGCTCTCCTCTTCCTCCTCCTCTTCCTCCTCGTCTCGCCGGCCCATCTTCACGAACGCTCCTTCCACCTCCTTGAGTCGCTCCCGAATGCTCCCGTTCAGGCCGTCCCTGAGGATAGGCTCTGGTGTATGCTCTGGGTATCCGGGTGGAGCGATGCTCTGCAGGTACGCCCGGTTTAGCAGCAGCTCCGTGGGCTCCAGGTGACCCTTCTCTCGGGCTTCTCGCTCGGCCGCCTCACGCTCCTCCGCCTCTCTCTTGCAGTACGAGTATCTGTGGTTCATGTGCTGCGAGTACGAGCCAGAGTGCGAGAAGCGCTTTCCGCATTTGTCGCACTGGTAGGGCTTCTCTCCGGAGTGCAGGCGGCTGTGTTCAATCAGATGATGCTTGTGTTTAAACGCTTTCTTGCAGATCTGACACTGGTGCGGCCGTTTACCTGCGGAAACACACAACGACAGATTGCACGCGGTGAGCGAGCGAATATGCACTCCTCACAAACACACAGCAGATCTCGCACGCTAACCAAAATAAACACCAAATAAAAGGGTTCCGATGAAAACGAGCCAAAATAATCCAGTGTTATGAATGTTTGCCTTCTCTGGTTCTGCTTGACGCGCCGCCGTCTCGTTTGTGTATTTACTCTGTAACATTCCCTCACAGAAGTGAAGCGTGAAGCGGTGAGGCAGCGCAGGGCCCAAGCGCTACAACACTGCAACATAAATAAACCAGCGCAAACCAAACAAACACACAGAGCTGGAGCGCAGGAACAAACAAATAGAGTGAAATGCGCTGGCGGATTCCTGCTGCGTAACTCTTTTTCTGTCCTGTCGCATGAGGTGACGTGTCATGAGAAAAGACAAGAGCTGAAAGAGAGGGATGGCATGAATGAAAGAGGGAAAGAGCGAGGGGAGACGCTGCGGTCAGGTGCACGAGACAAAAGTGACAAATGCCACAGATATTTAATTGCTGGGGTTTTATGTAATATTTGCTATATTCCATCATACTCTCCTCTAGGCCAGTGGAGTGTCCTGTAGCTGTCAGATATCTGTATTCACGCTCTCAGAGGTGACTGATGTTCAATATGCACATAATATGAAGTGATTTTTTTCATGAACCTATATGAAGCTATATAATTGAACAGATCACTGGACAGTTATGCAAAATGTGTTCTAGCTTAATGTTTACCTGATATAATATCTGTGCATCACTTCTATGTGCTGATTGTAAAATGAACATACATAATTATTCAAATACTGCTTTTGTAATAAGTCAAATAGTTTAGTTTTTTTAAATTAATTGATTCACAGCTGACATGCACCATGCTCTGTATTTTTTTTTGTTATTTATTCATTTATTTTTTGCCCCTGAAAATCAAATGTAGGGGTAAACATTGTTAATAAATACTTAATAAAAACGTTAATTTCTATACATTACATTAACATTTAAAAATTTATGTGCAGGTTGTGATTATTTGTGATCATTTTGAAGGCAATATAAATTTAAGCAACATTGTGGATACTGTGTTTGTTTTAATGCACTTCATATTTGACATTTAATGTTCTTTAAATATATGAAATATTAATTATTTATTTGAATTTCACTTATTTTAAGTGAACTGATTCAAGACACCCCTGTTGCATTTTTCATATATTAAATAATTTATTAAAAATACATAATGTAAATACTGCGCCGTAATACTAAAAATTGTTATACTGGTGTATATAAATTAAAGTGAATATATATGCTGCTTTATTTTTTACAGTGAGAAATCATGCATTAATTATTTTAGCAAAATTTTTCAGAAATGTACTGCTTGCATTAAATATTTAAAATACATCCTTAGGTTAAAATAATGATTTCTCTGATTGAAAAACCAATACTTAAATATATTAAAAAAAACTCAAAATATTGAGATATAATTGTTTGTGATGTATTGCCTGGTCTTGAACTTCACATTTACACTGATAAACTATAATATCAGTCCTAGTCAGAACTTTACATTTAGAGAGAGAGAGAGAGAGACAGAGAGAGACATCACAAAGACAAGAGAGAGACAGGGAAATTAAAACGTTGTATTCACGTCAGTGGATTAATTCCCATGTCCTTCCAGACTGACTGTAAATGGTGATGCAATCAAGAGAAAGAAACTGTGTGCGTGTGTGTGTGTGTGTGTGTGTGTGTGTGTGTGCGCAGTTACTCTCCTCCTTTAATTCACTTTTATTTTACTCTTTTATTCACACTGGCTGGTCTCTGGAATAGAATGTGACCTTAAGCTCCATGTCTACAGCCGGCATGAGTTGCACATCAAAATGCATTATAATCAATGAAGCTGTCTAGAGTTGCTTTCAGCTGACAGACGCTCCGTTTGTATTTCTGAAGAGCTGTAGAGCTGCTCCAGCCACTTTTTTCTCCAATCCATCTGGAAAACAATTATTTTATTAATAAAACCTTATATGTGTGGAATTAATTTTATTCTGGAAATGTAATTATTGATGTTTCTGGTCTATTCCTTTTTTAATTTAAATAATCTTGTGTTTTTAACCCTATGCAGTTTTATATGTATATGCACAAACATTCTGTATAATTATTTTTAAATACATTTTTATACAAATGGATGTCTGCTGAAAATGACTAATTTCAAGGAAAGCGTAGCCTCAAGCTTACAGCTGATTGGTCAGTGTTCATAATATTAATCCAAATACAAATCCAAATATTGCTGCATTTTTCAGTGTAATAATTAACATAGTGAATACACTATTGTATTCATTTCAAGGGTAAATCAAGCATGCCGTTATGACGACTGTTAAGTTAGACTGTCATAAAAAAAAGAGTAAAAAAAACAAACATTTACAACCTAAAAATTTCACATTGAAGTCATTTAGCAAAAATGTTGCCCATTTATTTTCACATATAAATGCAATTTTTCCTGTTCATACAGTCATCCAAAATAAAGTCTAATTAAATAAATGTGTGGTGTGAATGTAGCCTCTACTAACAGTGTAAAGGTCAAAGGTTCATGCTCCCGTTCACTCCCAGACAATTCCAGAGATTATTCAGTCCAGCTTCTTGTTTGTTTGTTTTTTTTCTGTTTAATTTTGCTTAATTATTTTCTTAATTTAGTGCAATGTCAGTGTCATGTTTTTGCCACATTAATTACATTTACAAATCCTCTCACTGACTGTCAACAGGAGAGAAACATGTTGGTTTTTACTAAAAAAGGAAAAAAGAAAACATGATTAAGGTAGTGGAAAAAGACAGAGCGAAAGAAGAAAGCAAGAAGCAGCGTGAATATTCTGGAGTTAGACAGACAGTTATTAAATGATGGTGTCTAGAACAGTATATATACCTGTGTGTTCATATTTGTGTCTGAGGAGGGAACTGCTCTTCTGGAATGTTTTGTCGCAAAGGTCACACGCGTACATACCACTTTCTGTTTTCTTAATCTTCTTCCTGGACAGACAGGCCTCGGGGTCGGCCATATCATCTAGACTGCTCAGATAATCTGCCGGCCCGTCGAGAAGCTCGCTCTGGAAAGAGACGGCGATCGTTAGCTCCTTGAGTTTAGTATCATTTCTATTGTCATCACACAAAGCGGTTCACTCTACAGTGCAACGATAATAAAAATAACAAATCACAAATTAATAAGCATTAGAATAAAACAAACATAGTTGTCCGAAACAATTACTTACGATTATGATCAATTACAATTCAAAATCTAATATATTAAAAACAACATAATCTAATGATATAATTTATTCATATTTTTAATGATTATTTGTAATGAAAACTGTTCGTATTAAACTGTATGTTTAAATCTATTATACACCCAGATAAAATAGACAATACATTGTAAATGACAGAATGGATCAACACAGAACTTGCTTGTTTAATCTATTTATGTATTTCATGATTTTCTATATTTTTTTACATAAAGAGATTAAAATTTAGCATGTAAATATGAATAAGATATGTATTTCTCAGCTAAAACTGGAGTAGTAGTCTTATACGAATTAAACATTAAAATGTTTGCGACCTGAAAAAAGCATGTAAAGGCAGGATATTACAAATGAGGCCTTTCTCTCTTCTTAATCACACCTTATTCCATATATTTGCATTCGAATTTGGTTTAATTTCATACATGAAAGGGTGTTAGCGCAGTATTTATCTGAGCAGAGATTACCCCGATAGGCTTAAACTTAAATTAATGGGGAAAAAAATATTATTACATTAGAAGCTAATAACAATAAGGAGAGAGTCTTAGTAGGGAATATTGCCACAGTCCTCTAATTTCAAACGGTAATGATTAAATCAAGAGGGGCACAAAATGGCCAAAACTGCAGCGACGATGCCCTCATTAAGGACAGCCGGCTCTGGACTGACAATACTTCTGCACACTCTCTTTTAAAAAGCTCTGTGCTATCGTTCCGCAATCAATTTGAGCTAAATGCCCTTAGCTGTATTTTTAAAATCTAATTTAATAACTTAGAATAGGAAACATTATTAATACTTTTTTATCAGAATGGTTTCCCCGATGTTAAACAGCCCTCAGCGCTGAGCTGTAATGAACATGGGGAGTGTGCATTATTAATCTTTATGCTCAAGCTCATTTCAGCTTTTCTCGCTGTAGAAATATAGGGGAAAAAAGGAGCAAAATTAAATAAAGAGATATGTCTAAGGTTCACTGACTCTCATTGTCTCTGATGTTTCTCACACCTGAAATGGGAAAAAGAGCAGCGGCGCCACAGGCGCATCTACGCTAGACCGCCGAACACCTGACACTTTGACATTTTCCTGCTCTCGGTATTTTGGATGAGCCACTCAAGAACTGGCAACATAACCGTCACCACTAAAAAAAAACAGTGTATGGCACTAGAGGCATCGACGTCTACCACAAGGAACCGCGGTTCTCTTTCATTGCCTCATCCGCCGCTGGGCGTGAGGTGAGCTCCCCTCTCCCGCTCTGAGAGGCTTTTAATTAGTGTCTGAATGAAGCTGAGCGCCACTCACCAGAGGGATAGAAAAAAGAAACACAAGGCCTGAGGGTTTATGAAACAGAGTGTCCGTTATTTACCTGGAACCCTGGCTTCCGCTGGTATTTTCTCCTCTGCTGCATCTCGGCGAAGCTGGCCGCGCCTGCCGCGTACGTGTAGGCCATGTGCGGCAAGAAGCTTATCTGGTCGAGGCTGGGGTAGGGTCTCAGCCCCGGGAGGCTGGCTTGCACCGGGGGCATAAACGTGGGGGGCGGAAATGCATTTTGGGGTGGCAAGGAGGTGTACAGGGGTTTGGCAGCGAAGGGGTTCAGACCAAACATTGGGCTCGAGCTTTTGTCCAGATTGCTGTTTGCATTGGGGCTGCCAAACTCCTTCTTGGACAGATAAGCCAGGTTTAGTGGCTCGTCTGCGTGCTCCCGGGGCGTCATGACGTGGTTATGGTCAGTGGGGGTGCTGTTTAGCTTGGGTCGGCTTTTCACAGTCAAGATGTGCTTTGGCTCCTTCATGAGCTTTGGCAATGAGAGGTCAAGAGGTTCAGCCTGCAGGTCCTCAGAGGTGAAGCTGTTGGGTGTGTAAGAGCTAGTGTGGGAGTTTTTGGAGGAGGCGGACGACAAGTTTAGAGGAGATGGCGTGTTGCTTCTGGAGTGGTCCAGCTTATCCCCCAGCGGCTTGTGGTTGGAGAACTGAAGGGTTTTGGAGAGCCTGAATGGGGTGTCGCAGTTGTTAATGTTGTTATGGAGCTCGGGGATGGAGGGGGATGTGATGCGGTCAGTACCTTTGACCAGGGACATTGGAGACCGGATGCCTAATGAGTCTTTAATGGGCGTGTGAACGGAGACCGGATGACCAGAGTCCACATGGTTCCTGTCTAAAGGAGGAGTCCTGGAGTTTGCGTACTGAAAGACTTTCCTTTGCTCAAACCACTCTTTCACGAACTCTTGTGGAAGGCCGACCGCTATGGAAATTTTCAGTAGTTCTTCCGAGTTGGGCTCCATGTTCATGGCGAAATAAGCTTTCAGCACTGACATGTGGTCCTTGTAGGGACTGAAAGGGCCGTTGACGCCCTTCTCAGGGATGACGGAGGGGTGCAAGAGGCTGTGTTTCTCAGCAAACAAGCCGGTTTTGTTGGTTGAGGCATTCTGAGCGGGCTGAAGCACGGCCTTGATTTCCTCATTCATCTTGCAAAGGTAGCGCTCATGCTGGTGCAGGGGAATGGGGCCAGGGAAGGTCTCTTTGCAATACTGACAGGAGAAGGGTGTAAACATTAGATTATTATTCTCGTGCGTTTTGTCCTCTATAACTATATCTAGCATATGATTTGCCTTCTCTTTTTTGATATTGCTAATTTGCCTCTTAGAGTCCATAGTCAAGCTCTGAAGGCAGGCTTTGGCTTCGTTGACCTTCTCAAGCGTGTAGTCTATGATGCTCTTGGTGGCACCATTGTGATTGATAAGAGGAAGCGTGTTCTGGGGTCCACCGGTAGAGGTGAGCGCTTGCTTCTGTTCCTCTATGTGGGAACCCAACTCCTTCATGTACGCCTTCAACTTGGAGATCTCCTCTGGCTTGCAGTCCATCTTTTGTCGACAAACTGTGTTGTCCACGATCTGCAGGACCCTCTGTACCTCGCTCAGGTTGTTTCCCAGTGATGGGTATCCCAGCATTTGCCCCTCCATCCCCATGCACAGGTGCTGAAGGGGACTGTGGGAGTTATGAATGCCCAGTGGGCTGCCTCCCCTCACACCACCATTGAGGAAGAGGCTGCCTGTACCGTAGCCATGAGAGGCCATCATCAGCTTATAGTCGTTGAAGTCCAGTGGTTCAGATTTGATGTTGAGGTGGTTGGACTGGTCTTGCAGACTGAGGGGTTTGCCATTCTCCAGTTTGTGTCGTAGCTGCGAAATGGCGGTGTTCGTAGGGGAGGATGATGCAGAGGTCGGAGATGAACCCGTCTTCAAGTTGTTTCTCACCCTGCCATTGATGGCGATCAGTCCGATGCATTTCTTACTGCTTATGTGTGAACTGTAGGACCCGGAGTGCGAGAATCTCTTCTTACAGTTTGGACATTCGTATGGCTTCTCACCTACAGTGAAGACAGACAAAGAATTTGATCACATCAAGAAGCGAGAGATGTTCTTATTGACACGGATTGCATTTCTTTCAAAGTAATGAGTGTGCGCCCTCTTTTCATCTAATACAATTTCTTTAATGAAGAGATGACAAAGAAAGAACCCAATCATTCTGATGCAGAATCAAGAACATTCTTATGAAGAAAGAAAGAAAAGGACGTACCACTGTGTATCCGCAGGTGCTCCTTTAGATGGTGTTTGTATTTGAAGGCCTTGCCACATTCAGTGCATTTGAACTTGCGGTTGCCAGAACCCTGGTTGAGTATCTGGTGCTGTGGATGAGAAAATATTCACATGAGCTTCTCTTGCACAAACACACAACAGGCAAGATTTCAGTGAATAATTTCATGACGGGCCAAATGGCCACTGTTGTAAAGCGGCTTCTTGCTTTGGTTGGGTGCATTTGAGCAGCGATAACAGAGCATCTCATACCTTTTCATTTCCTGAATCTAGAGCCAGAAACGTTGCATTGGCAGCGAAAAAAAAAGAACAAAAAGAATCCTGCTTTTAAGACTTTTTTCCTCTTTAGGGAGGCAGAAATGATCCACTTCATCTAATTTAGCATAATCGTTCCAAATAAATCACGCATATTTAACCAACACATCCTTCAGATACCTGTGCAAAGAGTTCATTATGCAAAAAGGTGGGCTCGAATAAATGTTGCAATTTCATAATTGAACACAAATTTGTAGACTGTTTAAAGGCTTCAAACGTCTCTTTAATAATGCGTGAATGCGGCTCGTAGGCAGGCACTTCATTTGCTGTTCAAAGTTAGAACATGAGCGCTGCGCCCCTCGCATTTGCAATTCAAAGCAGAGCCTCGAAAATCAAAATATAATAACGACAACAACAATACGGGCGTCAGTGCAGAGAAGCAGAGAGCGCACCAGGCGAGCACAATTAATTCAGAGTGGGAGGTGAGTATGTCGAACGGGCAGAGGAACACAAAAGGCCTGTGAGCGCCGCCCATGATCGGCTCCGACAACTGGTGGGGAGAGAGAGAGGCCCGCATTCCGCTGGAGACAGATGGCATAAAGCACAGGACACAGGGAGGATTGTTCAAACACCGGCAACCTTCAAACATCAAGCAGGGAGCCGGGCGGCCCACGGCGGGGAGGGACCCCACCATTCGCTCATATGTTGCAGAGTCGCATAAACAAACAGCAACAGCTGCTTTATGCCCCCCACCATCCCTCTGAGGATGGAAGCAGGTTTTGGTCCCACCATCACCCTCGATGTGATACAGTCACTCCGTCTGCCTAATTGTGATTGGCAGCAGCGAGAGGAGAGGGATTTTTCCGCCCGGCGTGATGCACTTGCGCTAAGTGTGTCAAGCATGATGTGGGCGGGGCATTTGATTGGGTATGTGCATGTTATTGGGCTTAGCAAGTATCTGTAAACCGGAGTCACTTATACACGTAGAGCGCTCTACTGCACATCATGGACTGATTTCAATGGCCACTGGATTTTCAGACAACAGCAAATTTTCAACAGGAAAGTCTTTCAAGATGAAGCGCACAAACAAAGACCAACAAATAGGAAGTAATTTGTGGATTAGAGAGGTCACGGGTGCAGAATGGGCCATCTGTTCATGTTTCGAGCGGCCCGTGGCACCAGGTGAAGAAGTTGGCAGCTCGTCGTGTATCAAATCAGTCTGTTCTAGTCACAACGTCATGTCTGAGAGATAAAAGCGCTCCTGTACCTCATCTCAGATGATTACAGCAGCAATTCTGCTGTCACATTGCGCTTTGAGTCGTAACGATAAGTTTTAAGTGGTTCAGTCTCTAGAGAGATCAGCGTGACACTTTGCTTTTACCTGCTTTATTTGCCAGTAGAGACCCAGTGTATCTACCTGTTTATACAGGGGAATGTGTCTTATATTTGACACGACAGCCACAACAACCCATATAATGTGTGTAAATAATGCTGCGACAGATTGTTAAGAGAAAAAACGCTGAGTGCTCGGCTCACGTTTATCATTTACGCATGTGGAAATTATGATGTGTTACTCTGTCACCGCAGACAAACTGATTTTTAAAGAACATAAAAAAAGAAAACCTAAAGAGCGGATACAATATCTAAATTGGAAATTAGCATAGTCATTCGATCGTGAATATAAGACTGCAGAATCATATCAGAGCAGGCCATCAAAAAAAACATTTAGACCTCAATTAAGGCTATAACCATTAAAAGATCTGCATCTTCAAAATGCCATGAAAAATTAATAATGATTGCCAATCAAAATGATATCTTTTCTCCGAGGGAATACAGCACATTAGATAGAGAGAGAGCGAGAGAGGAAGTGTGGCTCACCTGATCTCGTCCTGGCTTGTGTGTGGCCATATGTCTCTCCAGCTGAGTGCGGTAACCAAACGTGTAGCTGCACAGAGGGCAGGAATATATATATATATATATATAATGCATTATAAAAGCATTTCAGTGCATTAATTATGCCTTATAATGGACCTCATAATATATTGTATGATCTCATGAATAATTATAACCACAGACAGAATACATTATAATTCTTACCTATTTTTTTTTACACCTTTAGAAAGTATAATGCATTAAAACAATGTATTGCACTATAACAAGAAATCTGAAAATATTTTGGTTACCATTATTACTGAAAAGATATAATACATTATAACTTACTATGCATTACACATTAAGGCATCAAGTAAAGTATTACCAAACATTCTTATATTAAAATTGTATTTCTATGCAGCTTACGGTAACATTATGGTTTTTGTACATGGGTCGCCACTTGGTGTTCAATATTAAATCCGGGTCTGGGAGCCACAGAATTGGCCTGGACTTCTTTGGATTGTGTCAGAATAAACTGCTACTAACCCTAACTGGCTAAAAGCAGTTGTTTACCATGGTTTAAACCTGAACACAGAGCAATTGCTGACGGCATTTGGGGGCCAGTTGTGTTCTCTCTGTTGTAATCACTTCTGGTGGCTCGCACATCTAATTTTTCACACGTTCTTCTTAAGAGAGGTAATGCGCCCCGGCTGCCCCCCTCAGGACGGGAAATTTAGGGTGTATGATTTCACCACTCGGACAGCTGCACGCAGCTCTAAAGGTAAACACTGCGGCATGCAGCCAATCAGACGGCGGCAACAGCTGCCTGGCATTCTCACCGTTCTCCTCGTGTCCGTTGGCTTCGGGCGTGGCGAGGCGGGAACGGGAGAGTTCCTCTGGTGCCTCGGGGTAGATGATGGCTGTGTCTCCTCTCTGGAGGTATTCGGCAATGCTGACCACATGACTTTCACTGTCCACCAGTTTACGCTTCCCGAAGAAATCCTCAAACTCAGTAGCGCAGTGAACGCTCTTCACTAGAAACACACACACACAGAGAGAGCGAGAGAGAGTGTGTTTAAATAAAAGCTGGATTCTTGCTTGCATGTGAAAAATATGGTGCACTGGAAGGTGACGGAAACATGCGGCAGCAGCTGTGATAAAAAGAAAGTAGGAACATTAGAGAAACGTTCTGGGAGGGATACGTCTAAATTACTGCCTTATCTAGCCACATAATGGCCACTAAAATAAGAAATATGAGTTAATCTGGAACCATTGGAATTGTGGAAAAGCTTTTAACGATAAACCCTTTTTTCTACTTTTAAATGTATTAGAGGCAGTCAGATAAGGAGCAGACACGTATGCTGTAATCCCAACATCACTTCCTAGATCTCTAATCGAACTCCTAACTAGGTGGATTCTGATAATTACATTAACAATGAGGGGGAATTGTATCAACAGGGCTGAGGCTATGTGTTTTTTGGCAATTGAAAATCATCATGGAAATGCCCACAGAAAGAAAAATCACAAATCAAATGTCTTTAAAATCTCAGTTCCAGGTGGCAGGTCTGCAGCAGAGAGAGAGGGGCAGCGGGCCAAAAGGTCAGCAAATCAATGGCAGCGAATGGGCGCTGTGCCCAGGATGGTACGAGGAGGTATCTGTACAATCTGCTCCACTGTGTGCCACCGTCAAAGTTGGCACTGCCACCCATACACGCACTCACGCCAATGCATGAACACACACAGTAGATGCGTTCGAACTCACACAACTCGCTGAGTTTTGCTCATGGGCTTTATGTGACGGAAGAAATATAACACATTCATGTTTTAAACTATTTTCCACTCCTACAGTGGGAACATACTAGTGACAGACAGATATGTTAGCCAGGCTAACATAATTAGGATGATCTTTAGCCATTTCAAGATGATGGCATCGGCCAATAACTTAAAAAAAGGTGGTCAATTTCCATATCCACTGAGCATTTTGGGAATGGATAATATAAATATTGTGCGAATTTTAAATAAATAGATTATGAAATTAAGCTGAAAGTAAATGTACTAAATTGTGTCCATCTTATTTATATGATAATTGCAGTTATAGCATTGTTTTAGCCACTAGCCACCTCTGTTCTGTAGATATTAAAGAAACATAAACACTCTAAAGAGAAAGGAAAAAATGAAATCGCATCATATGACCCCTTTAAAGACAGCAGTGACACTGAATAAAGAGTTTCTCCTGAGAATAAACACTCCGGTAATCTCTTGTGTCTCTTCTAAAGGTTCAGAAGAGATCTCAAACAATGTGCTCAGATTTGCCAAGATATCAAAGTCAGCAATCAAAAGTTGGAGATCTCAGTGTGAATCTCATCAAATAATTGAGCTGCTCCACATTCACTTTATAGCTCCATACTCGAACCGAAGGTGTTTTATGTTATTATGTAACATAATATTATCTAACGGAGAATAAATAGCTCTCACCCATTCGTCAGACAAGTTAAATATTACAGCAGAGAGACAACGCTTGTTCGGCTTGAGTTTTATCAGCTACCTTTTAATTAGGACGAGCTTGTGTAAGGTATAAACTCTGCACTGAGGTTTGTCTGACAGTAAACATTTTATCGTCTCATTTGTGCAAAGGTCGAGCCGCTGGGCTGTGTCGCTGTCAAAAATGTCTTGAAAATGTCAGAGAGCCAGCAGCCCTTTAACATTATTTAACAGAGCAAATGATTTCCCTCCTCTTTCATTACTAGACCTGCCTCGCTATCATTCACGTGAACACGCGTGAGCGCCGCGGCCCGACAAATGAACACGTTTAGCTCCTCGCTGCTGTGGGTTTTGTGGCTTACATGATCTAAACAAATCGAGTTTGCGCACAAATTAGATTTTGGCCTGCAATGCGATTTGGGGAAGTTCTCGTGCTCGCAGAAGAAAGCGCTCTAAAGTCGACGTCCTAATGTTTTCCTTCCGCTCCTGACGCTCGAGCCGAGAACGTCCCTCCCTGCAGAGGAGGATCGTGGGCTGTTTATCTCTGGAGTGTGTGTCTAACATTAGAAAGCTTTATTAAAACTACACATCCTTCCTCCTGAACTACATCAGCGATGACAGCTCAAACACGGCATAACGGGGGTTCTCATAAAACAAACCCTTGTGTGTGTGATGATGTCAAACAGAGAGCAGGAATCACTCGGATGATTGTGGATTCATATGAACAATGCTGATGTGCTTCTGCTGTGTAAATCTCAGCAGTGGAATCATTTTTAAGTTAGATGTTTCAGTTTGCATTAAATGCTGCGTCACAGACATGCTAATAGAGCATGAGAATGATTTTTCTAACAATAACTGATAAACCTTTAAAGACAGACCTGTTGTGAGCTCTGAGGTTGTTATTCAACGATATATATGCTTGCGTTATAACCCATCTGTTCATATTAATTCAACATTTTTAAAATGCCCTTGTTTAATAGCACAATAAAGACTACATTACCCATGAGGCGGTACAAAAATTCCACCAATCAGAGAGCTGCAGCGAGAAAAGTGCACCATTCGCATGAAGCACCGTGAACGATGTAATTGAGTCTCCCTATGCTCTCAAAATACTTACATATTTGTGACCATGGACCACATCAATTTTTCAAAATTGAGATTTATACATAACCTGAAAGCTGAATAAATAAGCTTTCCATTGATGTATGGTTTGTTAGGATAGGACAATATTTGGCTGAGATGCAACTATTTGAAAATCTGGAATCTGAGGGTGCAAAAAAATCAAAATATTGAGAAAATCATCTTTAAAGTTGTCCAAATGAAGTTCTTAGCAATGCATATTACTAATCAAAACTGAAGTTTTGATATATTTACAGTAGGGAATTTACAAAATATATTTATGGAACATGATCTTTATTTAATATCCTAATGATTTTTGGCATAAAAGAAAAATTGATAATTTTGCCCCATACAATGTATTTTTGGCTATTGCTACAAATATACCCCAGCGACTTAAGACTACCTTTGAGCTCCAGAGTCACATTTGTATATATACATATTTTGCAATCAACTTAAAATATATTCTTTCTACAGATTCAATCAACTTTAAATGAATAGTTTTAGATTTCTCAATCGCTTTTAATTCCATTCGTAATGCTTCATTGGACTGTTGTTCTTTCCCTCACTAAAGCCATTAAGCACAAATTCTTGTCTTTTTGTCTGATTTTCTTTGACTTTCAAATAAAACCTTATAACGCTTAAAGACTTCTTCTTAAAATCCCTATGGGAAAAATGAATGGGAAAAATACTTCCAGGGCTGCTGAATAAGTGGGCAAGACTAATGCACTCTATCTCAATGCAGCAAATCAACATGTTCACATGACTCACCTGTACCGTTCCCAACCGGCTCTAAAGCGGCATCGGGCCCCATAGTGTCATAGTCTCCCTTCAGCTCATCTGTGAACGAGAGACAGACAGGAGAGGAGAGTATTAGCTCACTGACACACTGCATCTGGACAGAAAACATCTTGTTCTGCATCTCATGTAGGACTCAAAACGACCCACTTATTTACACTGACAACAATCACACGCACACACAGAGCAGAGCGCGCTGGGAAACAAGCGAGAGCAAACTCAGAGATCAGCTCAAGAATGTTCCATCCACCTGAACAAGCAAACAGAGCGAGAGAGAGACAGATAGTCTTCTGATCTCCAGTGCACTGATCCGCTGCTGCTCCGTGTGTCTCTAGCACACAAACCAAACACTGAGTCTCTAATTAAACCACTGACATCACGAGAAACACAAACACAGAAACACATCACTGCATCAACATCATCATTCTGAGATCAGTTACCAGGGTCTTCACCTGCTATTGCAAGGGACCTGAGAACATATATTAAGAATACAATTGATTTATATGATGAAAGTGTATCACCTTTTCTCTGGTGATCACTGTCTACAAAGTGGATGTCAACATTTTATTATTTTGTTTTATAAAGGTACTGTATATATACTGTACTATAAATATAAATGCACTGTTTATATTATTTATATATAAATATAAATGCACCTTTTTATAGAGTTTGTGGGGATCAAAAACATTGCATGGCTAGATAAAATGCATTCATTCATAAAATAAAACTTTAAAAATATATGTAAAAACATAAAATATAAAATATAATGTGTTAAATGTGTTAACACCTTAAAATTTATGTTTATAATGTATATATTTTAATTTATTCCAAAAAAAAAAAAAAAAAAAAAAAAAAATTGCTGTGGAACTATATTGCAATATTTTTAAAAAGCTATATATTTAAATAACATATATTTAAATGTTTTTATTTATTATTTATTTTATTCATTATTTACAATAATAATAATAATAATAATAATAATAATATATCACTATATAACAATGTAATATATATCAATATTATTTTTCAATTATTCTTTTTACATTTATGCATTCATTCAATTTTATTTCTTGAGCTTTTCAGAGTTTTTCGAGTTCTTTTGATCTTTCCCGACATCTTTTTTTTTTTTATTATTCTGCTGCACAGAGCTTTTACTGGAATCCACCGTTTAGATTCTTCTTTTTTCTCTCCTTCTTGTTTCTATCAGTTTTACTATCAGTGTTTCGGGGGGACAGGGGGCAAATATTCCAGTAGGAGGTGAGCTAGTCCTCCTCAGTTTGGAGAGCCGAGGGAGTTGTGCTCTCGTCTCAGGCTGATAAATCAGTTTTGAGGTGGTGGGTGAGTAAACAGGCCTCTGAAGGAGATCCGTGTTGAATCTATTCCTCCTGATGATTTCACTCCATCCGTTCGGTTTACTCTCAAAATATTCCCGTCTGTACGGGCCGTTAGCATGCTCTGTGAAAACACACGGCTCCCGTCTGAAACTCCTGACTCTCTGAGGTCCTTGGAAGGATCCGAAATACAAGAAAAGATGGAAAAAACAGAAAGACAAGGGCGGGGAGGAACGCAGGTGATTTATTTAAAGTCTCCGTCAGTGATAACAATGTCACACACTAGTGAAGGGCATTATGGGAGATGAGAGCGAGTCAAGGATGACACCAACGCAGCAATCTGACTGACCGGAGCAAACAGACAAGAAAAGAGCGAGGGAGAGCGTGCTAGGCTTATCTCAGGACAGAGCTATGTGCTGAGGTACCAGTGCAGACACTCCGGCACCAAACGCGCGAAAAAACACAGAGACGCAGAAGGAAAGTGCCCACAAGTTTGGAAAGACCGCACAAAAGAGAGAAAAAGAGAGAGAGACTTTGGCGTCTTTCTCCGGAGCTAATGAACGTCACCCCAGCAGCGCAGAAACATGGCCGTGGTTTTTATCACAACACACACACACACACACACCACACATCATGGAATTGCAACACAGCGGAATCACAGACATTCCGGCTCCAAGAGGGTTTATCAAATTAAAGGAATGTTCCGGGTTCAATATGAGTTAAGCTCTATCAACAGCATTTGTGGCATCATGTTGAAAATAATAACAACAAATATATCACTGGCTATCAAAGTATACTTTAAAACTTGTTTACTTAATATTCAAATATATACAAGAACCTTAATTGCAAACACAGGACTGTAGTTGAGTGGGGCAGGGTTATCATTGTTAACTAAAAATAAATCAAAATAAATAAAACGTTATCTAAAATAAAATAATTGTTAAAAAAAATTGTGAAATGACCACATTCAGTTTTAATTTACTCTCATATGTAACAGTGGATGTGGGCTTATGAAAGTGGGTGGCCACGATTCCCATTTCTGTGATATTCTATGGCATCTCAAACTGTTGGGGTCATGAAAGGGGTCTTTAGTTCAAAGAAGTGTGAGAAATCCTGGACTAAAGACAGCCAAAAACGCTTGATGAAGCCGACTGCTCTCCTGAAGGAAAATCAGACTTCATAGTATTCCTAATGCCACTACCCCGGCTTTTTTTTGGGGGCGTATTAAATTTTTAGACTAACGAACGCCCCCTCTTTCTCTCGGCTCTGTGCACAGCTAGTTCATTAGCAGAAATGAATAGCGAAGAAGTGCTCATTTAGATGGTCTGTCTTCCATGGGCTCTCACACTCCTATGTTTCTGTCATACGCTTCTAAGAATCATTGACTCTTATTACACATGTAAATGGCTATCATAAAAATAAAAATTTCATTTAAGATTCTTAATGACTTGAGCAGCAGCCTGGCCTCCCTTAATGATTACCTCTCTCCCTCATTAAGAGTATTTATCTCTCTGCGTCTGTGACTGCGCCTCCCGCACCAATGATGCTTGCAGGAGGAAACCGGGAGCCGCGTTTACAAGGACACGCGACGCTCTGCTATTACTGCAATTACCAATGATGCTCTGCAAACTGGGCCGAATGCGCCTACGACAATTACAGGCAGAAACGGGTCTTATGTGATAATTAAAGGGAAGCGTTCTGCTGTAGTTGCACTGGAAGTGAGAGCAGGCTTCAACAAAATATCAGGGGCAACATACAGAGGAGAGGGGCGTGTCTAAGGAAGAGAGGGTGTGTCTAATATGTAATGGGCGTGGCTACACAAGGAGGGGTGGGTGTAAGAGGACAGAGGGTGTGTCTAAGAGAAGATATGCATGACTAAGAGAGAACGGGGTGTGTCTAAGATAAGATGGGCATGTCTAAGAGAAGAGAGAGTATGTCTAAGGGGAGAGAGGGTGTGTCTAAGGGGAGAGAGGGTGTGTCTAAGAGAAGGTGTAACTAAGAGAAAGGGGGGGTCTAAGAGAATAGAGGGTGCGTCTATGGAAAGATGGGTGTGGCTACGAGAGGAGGAGTGGGTCTAAGAGGACAGAGGGTGTATCTAAGAGAATATATGCATGACTAAGAGAGGACGGGGTGTGTCTAAGATACGATGGGCATGTCTAAGAGAAGAGAGAGTATGTCTAAGGGGAGAGAGGGTGTGTGTCTAAGAGAAGGTGTGAGTGACTAAGGGATGAGGGGTGTGTATAAGATAAGAGAGGGTGTGTCTACGAGAAGATGGGTGTGGCTATGATATGAGGGGTGGGTCTAAGATGACAGAGGGTGTGTCTAAGAAAATATGGGTGTGTCTAAGATAAGAGAGAGTGTGTCTAAGAGGAGAGAGGGTGTGTCTAAGAGAAGATGCGAGTTATTAAGAGAGGAGGGGGTGTGACTAAGATAAGACGGGTGTGTCTAAGAGATGAAAGGGTGTTTCTAAGAGAATATGGGCATGTCTAGGAGAAAAGAGGATGTGTCTTAGTGAAGATGGGTGCATCCAAGATAAAAGAGGGTGTGTCTTTGACAGAAGGGGTGTGTTTTCATAAAGGAAGTGGGCGTAACTCACCGATACCATCGACTGACGCACTCAGCAAGTCGTTTTCGTGCCATACGTTCTCTATTCCACTGTCCTTCATATCATCTTCATCATCCACAGTCTTCCTCAGCAGTGTGTGACCCAGGGTCGGAGAGGGCGGAGCCACAGACTCTTGATTGACGAGGCTGACTGGACTCCCCGCCCCGTTGAGCAAGCCGTCCTCCTCCGACACCAGAAGTCTGTCCTCTTCTTCTGTCTCTGATCCGGTTTCTACAACGTTCTCATAGTCCAACACTGTCAAAAAAACACATATACAAACAGATGATCAATATTACAGATTATTAAGTTATCACTGAGCTTGTGCATGTATGTGATACATAAACTATGAATGAGTATTAAACTCATCTGGGATGACTTAATAAAGGAAGGCCTGCCATGTAGATTTATATTTATTTTCATCTGTGCATTGTTTAGTTTGGTGAGCGAGAGTATGCCAGCACACACACACAAAGCACAGTCTATCTTAACATTCCCCTGTGGACAAAAAGATTACACTAGGCATATCTGTTCCTAACATAATCTTTGGCTAATCCACTGGTCTGCACTTGCCTCCCGAACAACTGCACAACAGGTGCAAATTAAAATGAAAACGGTGCATGTGTGTGCGTATGTGACCTGGGCTGAATACCAATTGACAGGGGAAACAAAACCTTTTCAAGAGGTGTGACCACAAGGGTTTAGGCAAGTTCAGACTGAGTAATGCTCTCCGTGAGAGAAAGAACCCAAGAAAGGAGACAGAGAAAGAGGGAGGGAGGAAATAAGAATAGAAAAGCCAAAAGAATAAGTGAGACATTCAGACTTGATGTGTGGTCCAGATATACCTTCAACACATTTACATTCAAAACACCCTTCACACGCCCAGCGACCGGACACAATATTTCTAGACGGGCTGCTGGTGCTGGAACACTTCCACGAGTTTGACCACAGAAAAGGTGGTTCTGGAGCGAAAGTATGGGCGTCGCATCGGCCACTTTAACTGCATGCTCACAAACCAGAAACATCCTTATTCATCAAGGATGCTTTAAAATGATCAAAAGTGACAGTAAATACATTTATGATGTTACAAAATATTTCTATTTGAAAATAAATGCTGTTCTTTTGAACTTTCTATTCATCTGTGCATCCTGAAAAATAAAATGCATCATGGTTTCCATAAAAATAATGGGCAGCACAACTGTTTTCAACATTGATAATGTTTTTTGTCAGAAAATCAGCATATTAGAATGCATATTAAATGTATTATTTAAATTCAGCTTTGATCACAGAAATTAATTATATTTTAGAACATATTCACATAGAAAACAGCTATTTGGAATTTAAATAATATTTTACAATTTTACTATTTTTATTGTATTTTTGATCAAGTAAATGCAGCCAGTAGAGACTTCTTTCAAAAACATCTTTACTGGTAGTGGACATTTAATTAGCTTCTGACCGTCAGATTGTGATGGCACAAAGACATTTGGATGATAAAAGAAGTTCTCAAAATGAGTAACCATGTGCTCATAAACAGGTTACGGAAAATGGGTAAGAAAGACAGAAGGAGAGAAAGAGAGAGACAGAAAGAGAGAGACAGCGCTTCTACAAAGTAGAAATGACATCTTGAGAAGTTAAAAACAAAATCCATCAACTTTGTACTCGCTGCTGGAAGATTTGAAAAGGCCGATAAATAATGATGGGTTGGGTGGAACTTCAGATGCAGTAAAAACTCCGGAGCGAGAGCATTGTTTGGCTGACAGACAGCCTATCACACGCCGGTATTGTGCTCTTCAACACAATAATTCCAACCTGCTAATGTCACGGCAGCCATTACAGTGATTCCTCACCTCATCTCTAATCAGTCTTTTGTGCTTCCAGAGCGCAGACACAAAGAAACGATAATGTTTACTTGCCGGCTAAGTTCTCCTCTGATGACACTCTCTATTCGTCGGCGTCTTCTACGAGTGTCAAAGGGAACAAAGGCGATTACGGCTGCCATTCTCGCGCTGATGCTACCTGCTCCTCTGCTTTTGATTTCAAACAAATAAAAGGAACATCTCTCACTCCGATGCCACAGATAATTAAAATGACATTCCTAATTGCCCCAGTCACCGTTAATGTTGGGCTTAACCTACGCACCGCTCGCAGACAGGCCTGTCATTTCTGCGGCTGATAATCGCAGGGCTGCGCGAGACGGTATTGATTCCGATGCCCGCTTTCTCAACGCAAACATACACTTAGACGACTACAAACCAGAGGAACTTACTCAAAGACGTTAAAAGTGTGACAAACTATCTGCACTCTTAACTGTTAACGAAAAAAGCACATTTAAAAGAGTCTTTGTCTGCTGGCAAAACAGCACAAAAATAATCCGAAATCACCCACATTTTTGTTCAAAGAAATTCTCTGTAAAATGAATTTGGGGTTTTTATAGTTAACTAACACTAAAATAAATAAATAAAGTGTTACTTGAAATAAAATGTTGACTGAAGTAAACTAATAAAAAATACATAACTCTTTCTCATTTTCACTTAGTTGAACTTAAACTACTCAACTAAATAAACTAAAACGGATAAAAAAGGCATACAAATATACTAAAACTTTAAAATTGAAGTGACAACAGAAAATATACAAATACAGTCTAATTCAAAATATTAACAAAAACTAATATAGTGTATTGATACTGAAATAACACTGCCACTGTAAAAAAAAAAAAAATCCGTAAAATTTATGGTAAAAACCGGCAGCTGTGGTAGCAATGTGTGGTTACCGTTAACCATTTAACAGGTTTTTACTGTAGCATTTTTACAGTCTTTTACCATTAAATTCACGGTCATTTTTTACAGTGTGCTCTCCACCCAATAGCATCTGGTATGAACTAAACTATCAGTTACATAAATAAAAAGTGGCGAGCCTTTTGATATCCCTCACCTCAACTTCCTGTTTCAAAAGGAAATGTGTCATGAAACCTGTGCTCATCAAACCACAAATTCTGTACTTTTGTCCCTAAAGAAAGAGCTCCAGTCTTCTCCAATTCCTCATCAGCAGGAGAATCTGTTTAAAATCCAATGGTTTCTCATGTCAACTGCAGAAGGACCTCAAAATGAAGCCAGAAACACAGGCAGACAAAATGAAACAAAGTATCCTGTTTTCTTTTCCTCATTGAATCCAATAATCCACACGAGTCTGAGGAGTTTAGTACCTCCAAGTGCTCCAGGGTGGGGTTCTCTCTCGCTGCAACACAAGCCCAACCTGAGGGCCTCACAGCAGTCCGCTAGATGAGCCCAGAGACGAGCCTGTGGCCCTGACGCTGTGTGTGTGTGTGTGTGTGTGTGTGTGGAGGTGACAGACTCCCCGCAGGTAAACCTACACACTGCGCTCGAGTCGTCAGGGCTAATGGGAGGAGACATGAACCGTGCTGAAGATAACCAGCCCTCTGCATGCAGATCACCTGAACACCTCCGGCGCGAGTGTTTGAGCTCCAACAATAGATTTAAACGCTCAGATTTTCCTTTCAATTAGATTGCAAAAGCCAATGATAATCTATATGTGATTTTTTTTTGGTAACACTTTACAACAAGGTTCAATTTGTTAACATTAGTCAAGTACATTAGTTAATGTGAACTAACAATGAAAAATACTCTTAAAGCATTTAGTTAATGTTGATTAAAAGTCATATCTGTTAATATTAATTATTGGACCTGAGCTAACATGAATAAATACTGTAACAAATATACTGCTCATTAGTTATCGAATACTAATGGGAACTTACCTTACCCAATTTTATTTAAATGTTTAACTCATTTATAAATAAATAATTTTTATCTCAACAAAAACTGTTTTTTTCCCCTTAGGAAGGAATTTGCAAGACAATTTTTATTTTTTTTAATTTTTTATTTATTTTTCTGGTAGTATATGCGACCCCAAAGGACAATTTTATTGCTCAAAGGTTGCTCTTTCATGGCTGACGAGATGAGATCTCAGTTGTGCATCTCAACTTAGTCTCTTCTTTACCTAATATTTCTAAGTAAAAAATAAAAAAACAGACACTAATGTTTCATATAATACTGTAAGACCATAGAGATTTAAAATGTATTCAGAGAGCAGTTCAAAACATTTGATGAGAAATGTTTGAGACAAAGTTGAGATCTCATTTAAAAGAGGATACACGTTTGCAAGTTGTTTGCTTTTATGTCCATGAACTATTTTCATGAAACTCTTCCAGTCTGATATGAGGGTTTTGGGGAAGCCGTGCAACGCCTCAAGAAAAAAAGAAAGAGTGAAAGAAAGAGAAAGCGAGCGAAAGACGAAAGGGGGTGGTGTGGCGAAGAGAAAGGGACAGAAGGGCAGCAGCCGAGAGCGAACAAAAGACGAGTGAAAGAGTGAAGCAGCTTTGAGAGGCCAGTGAATGGAGAAACTCAGCGATGTGTAAAACAACTCCTGTGTCTGTGTGCGGATCCAGGACGGCCCGAGTGGGTGTGTTTCAGGAAGGGGGTGGATATGTTCAATAATTTTTGCTGTGAGGCGGCCACAGTAGCTGGACTCTAATTTAATTAAAGTCTAATTTATTTTGCGGGGCCGGAGCAACAGGCTGGAAAGTCTGAAGGTTTAGCTGCTCGGACCGGACCGGACCGATTCGCTTCCACCATCTGTGCTGCTCCGGGTCGCCCCCCTCTCTATCTATGAGCCAAACAAAAAACACATGCACACAAAAGATCTCTCGCCCACCCCGGGATAAATGACGCAAGAAAATCTGTGTGCACAGGGCAACAATACAGAAAACCCAGAGCCAACGTGAGAGAGATTCGGCCAAACTGACCGAAGACGCATGACTGCATCTTAAAAATAACACGCTTTCATGCCTTGCTTTTTTCTATATATTGAACACTTTTGTGGTGAATTGTACCAAAACAAGTAAGTCACGCTGGATGATATAAATGAGTAACTTTTGACATTGCAGGTACCATGGTTTTTTATTTAGTCGCAAAGTAAAACTATATCTTCACCCAGCTCTTTATATACAGTTGTAAACGTGTATTATCAATGTTATACATACAGGATACTTGCATAGGGCGATATATATAGCAAATCTCAACTGCTTGATTGTTCATATCTTTGCAAAATGTAACATAAAAAAACAATGTGAAAATTGTTATATAAATAAATTTGAAAAAAATTGAAAATTATAAAACATTTTCAAAATAAAGTAAAAAAAAAACTATAAATGAATTCAAAATAAGTTATAAAATATTTGTATATAAGTGTTTGTAAATGTATTAATGCATTAAATGCATTTTTCTGTAAAGCTGCTTTAAAACAATGTGTATTGTGAAAAGCGTTATATAAATAACTTGAATTATTAATAATTTTCAAAATAAAGTAATGAATTCATTTAAAATAGTTTATAAAGTTTTTTTGTTTGCAATTATACATTAAAAGCGTTTGTAAATAAAAAACTGCATTAAATGAAAAATATATTTACAAATGTTGATGCATAATAATGCATTTCAAATGCAAAGTATCT
The DNA here is from genome assembly GCF_001515625.1 of Sinocyclocheilus rhinocerous. Classification (NCBI taxonomy): domain Eukaryota; kingdom Metazoa; phylum Chordata; class Actinopteri; order Cypriniformes; family Cyprinidae; genus Sinocyclocheilus; species Sinocyclocheilus rhinocerous. Next base: position 324,841 of record NW_015650507.1, on the reverse strand, counting down.
GTTTATCATGTTTGTGGTGGGGGCAGTGGATGGAAATTGTGTCTGGGCAAGCCCAAATCTGAACTTCTGGCCCAAAAAAGAAAGAAAAAGATAAAAACCTTCATGTCAAGCCCTGGCGCAAAGGGGAATTGAGAGGAGAGGAGAGGAGAGACAGGGGCATCTGTGCAGGTGAGCGCGGGGTAACAGGGGTATCTCCGGCTCTCACATCCGTCAAGCAAAGGAAAGGTTAAAATTAGAAAATTTAATTTATTTGATAATTTCCCAGAATAATTAGAGTTAATATGGGTTAATTAATATGCAAATCTCTCAGCAGATGTTCGACAGTGAGTGTTGCGCGCAGAGGCAGCCCGTTCGCTCTCCCGCATGCGTTTGGCTGTCAGTTAGTGACCGTAATTGCCGTAACTAACCAAATACACACAAAACCTTTAGCGGGATAAAACACTTTCTGCCCCAGTCCCGGCACACCGCCACTTCTCTCGCACAAAGACGCACAATTTCTTATTTTCTCTCGTCTGAAAGGGCCTTTTATGCGGCGGTCGTTTCGGTGGTGAATGAGCACGCTTCACTTTTCTCTTCCCGCTTTATATTTTCCATAAACGTGTATAAATATAAAAGAGGAACAGAACGACACCTGCTCTCGGGGTTGTTGCTGTCTTCCCACCTAAATATGTTCAGACGGGGCCGTTTACGTGCCGCTGCGGTGAATGAACAGGATGAGGGAACGTGGAAATGCTCCTCAACTCTTTTCAACCAGGTTGCTCATCAAATATTGATGCAACTCCAAAAAGTCCTCAGCTGTGATCGCTTTAGTGCGTATTTGACTGCAGCTGATCTCTGAGCGCTGTTAAAACATTCATTCAAGTACACACACACAGACACAGGAGCCTTTCACTGGTGTTTACCTGAAAAACACACTTCTAGACTTCTGATGCGGCAAGAATCGAATGCGTCACACAAAGGCGTCTCGAGTTATCAGTAGAGATACATGAACCTGCGGTTTCTGGGGCTAGTCATAATTTAAAGTAGTTAAACTACAGTCAAATGTCCTTTTAAAAGTAGGTCATTAAACTATACAGGGGTGACTAACATGAAGCTATTTAAATGATACATATCTATTTATTTCATTACATACTGTAAAACAGTTTAGAATTAATTTTTACAATCACAGCAAGGACAACAGCACAGCTAAAAAGGAACGTTTTCAGAAATTTGTCTGCCAAAGTTATGAACAAACATTCTTCCAGTAGCATTAATAGAACATTCGTTCAGAGTTATTTGGTCCTTAATAATGTTCTCAAAACATTAGCACATTAAACATTATGTATACCGAATTCATGGAATGTTTTATTTCTGATACATTTTAGTTTTTTTTCAAATGTTACTACTTGTTTCAGAATGTTCAGAGAACATTCAAATGTAACATTCCCATAATGTTTGCAGAATTATATGAAATGTTCTCTTAATGCTCATATAGCAATTAAACACGCACACACACAAAACTTTGGATTGTTCAGAGAATATTCAGAGATGATGTTTTCATAACTTAATGGGAATGTCAACAAAATGTTCTTAGAACATATTTTTGTTAGCTGGGATTACATTTTAACACAAACTCACATTGAATACAACTAATTAAACTAGAAACATTATAGTTTATAAAACTGCATCAAACGCATAGCGATAAAAAGCAGCATTTGACCTTTTTTTCTTTTTTTTTTCAAAAGTACTAAAAAAAGTGGAGTGATGAAAACGAATTGGTGAATCATTTATGAATTGATTCATTTACACAAACTGTCCAAACAAGTTATGAAGGAAATCGCTTGATACAATTTAGCGGAAATAAAATACAGTTCAAATATTTGACCGCAGAATGCCGCCATTGACCAATCACAATCGAGTATCCCAGAGAGCCGTGTAATAAGGTCTGTTAATGCAGTTGATCTTCTCTCAGTGGAATACTCGAGGTCTCTTCCAGGGGTAAACGCCTCTCTGCCCTTCCCACCCAAACGCTCTTTTACAACAGACAGACACAAAGACACTCAAGCGGTGGACGCCTCCTTCCCTGCCCCCTGCTCTCCTCTGTCTCTCTCTCTCTCTCTCTCTCTGTCTGTCTCTCTCTCTCTCTCTGTCTGGCTGTCTCTCTCTCTCTCTCTGTCTGTCTGTCTGTCTCTCTCTCTCTCTCTCTGTCTGTCTCTCTCTCTCGCTCTCTCTCACACATGGCCAGGTAGTGGAATGCGCTGACGGCCGCAGTATGTTGTGACGAGTGCAGTATGTTGTGTTGTGGGGTTGTGTGGGTGCGGCTGTCACAGAGCAGTGTTATCAGCCAGACAAACTATTTAATAAGGGTGAGGCATTTGATCTGCTCTGCATCGCTCACACACTTTCACTGAGCCGTCTATATGCGTACCTTCATTTCAGTTGCGTTGTGGAAATTATGATCTGTGACCCTGACTAAGAAGCACAGACTCATGACACACTTGAGAACCGATCACATTCACAATGTCGCAGCTCTTGGAAAAAACAAACTACACACAGAGATATTCACAGCAGAAACACGGCATGTTCTGCAGATAAAGGACCGTAAGGCCTGTTTTAATAAAACAGGAATCTATAAAAATAAATAGCTTGCACTAAGCACATGCAAATTCAAATGTAAGCAATCGTGGCAAAATTAATTTTGCCACAGCTTATTAAAACATCAATACATCTATATAGAGTACTTCCCGATCGGCTTTTGCAAACGTATTTCACCTCGTGCAAGATTAATAGGAGCGCTACAATAACATATAGCTCTGTCAGAGCAGATTACTGTGTGTTTGGAGTAATAATGGCTAAACACAATCTGAGATGTAATTATACTCTGTAACGGGATCATTTGACTGTGATTTGCTTTGATATAAATAAAGAATGAGCATATGGCAAACAAAGGTAAGGTGTGTTTTCTTTTCTTTTCTTTGGAATAATTTGCGCTGATGAATCATTTACAATAAGAGCAGGAACGTCTGTTAGGCAAAGCAAATAGAGTGAGTCTTTACATGAGTCTTCGTCCTGTGTTCGGTACATATATATTTCCCTTCTTATTCTGCAGTGCTAAACTATCAGCCGGACACTGAGATAAGTACAAGCTGAGAACAGCGTTTTGAGCCACTCAAGGCTGCACTGCATTCCTGGCTCGCAGTCCAACCTTTAGAAAGAAAACCTTTATCTCTGTCCGACAGAGTCCCACCTGAAGATCAGCATGACTTTCTACAAATCAAACACATTGAAATAAAACTGTTGTGTTTCCACGTAGAAAAGGAACACACACCAAGTCATTCCTAAACATGGTTCCTCACAGGAAAAAAGTCACAAATGAGATCTCAAGAGTTTCTCCTAGACGGCAATGAGAACAAATGGAGATTAGTCTCCTAAGGAAAGACCCAGTAATGTCACATCTGTCTCAAACTGTGCTCAGAGTCTGCAATCCAAAGTCAGAGATCTCATTACAAATTCTCCCATGATCAAATGATCTGAGCTGCAATCCTCATTCATTTGGGTCTATTTGGGTAACAACATTCATATTGAAACATATCTCACGAGCAAAGAAAGAGCAGCTTTTTTGTTTTCTCTGGGTCTGTCAGAAGTGAAGAAAAGGAAATGTAATTTATCAAACTGATGCTGTAAAATACGGAGGCCTTTCTGTCCGCATGAATGGAAAATTAATAAAATAATAAAGCGCACAGGGCAGGAGGTGAAAACAGCCTCTTGGACGTCTTCCAGGCCTCGGCGAGGGAGTCACGGGGGGGTCGCATTCATTGTGGGGCCGAATTTTCCCGATGCGTTTCGGGCACAATGAGAGAGTGAAATCCGTGCGAGGGCAGGTTTTGGGAAAAGCATCTGTGCTCAGGTCGATTACTGTCATAAACCTCTGCCAGCGCCCAGCTGGGGGTCAGACGGAGAGGGGGAACGGGGGGGGCAGAGGTCCTCAGATGGTATAAAGATCAGAGCAGGACTATCCAGGTGAGAGGTAGAACCCCCCGGCCAGCCCAATCTGAGCTGCTCATTCAGATGCTAATGAGAGGGTAGAACACATCTGTTCCCCCCTACCGCTCGGGGTCTTTGTCACCTGAAAAGCTCCCCACCAGGTATCAAACAAGCTGCAGGAAACAGCCCCTTTTCATCCTGTTACCTCCGTTCTCCAATCAGCAAATGAGGCCCTGGTGACAACAGGGGCCCCCAAGAGCCCGGCGGGACCACCGATGCCCCACACGCACCTGACACAGTTACACAGCCCAATTAACCCTTGCTCGCTGACGAACACCAGCAGCAAGCTGTTTAACTCAACCGGTCGGTTTACACACGTTCACCAACACGATATTCCGTCATAGATTAGCTCTGGAAACAAGTTTGACTTGGTAAACGTCCCTGCACATTATTAATGCATGGCATAAACACACGGAAAGACATTAAAGTTCTCTCACCTGCCTTTTCACTGCCATCCTGAGAAACACACCCACGCATTTAATTAGAGTTGGATGCTGCGATCGCCCCATGCTCTGTCACACAAGACCCGCGCGCAGCTCAACCCAAATAACGACCTGAGACAGACAGCCCCGCGGCACGCTGGCAGACCCCCCGCCAAGCTTTCTTATGCTAAATGTGCCTCTCTTAAGCCTAATTTTCAGCTGGGCCGCTTAAACACAACAGCACGCTGCACCTTTATTGCAGAATGGAGGTCGTTAGCATGACAAAGATGCTCATATTCATATGCTGAATGTTGAGACAATGACCTACACTGCATAATAGATCATATCTGAAAAAAAAAAAATATTGGTAAAATTGCAATCAAATCAAGTAAATGCTGAACTCAAAATATGCGAGTGATTTTGTTAGTCATGCTTTGGTAACAAAAATAGTAACATTTCCAGAGCAACACTTCCTGGCATACAACATCAGTATACAAAACCCAACATGCATGCTGACTGGCTATATTGCCATATTACAGCACCATTTATAAAAAAGTCGGCATGAATTTAAATTTCACTTATTTTCAAAATGCATGTTATTGCGGACATATCATCTATGCATATGTTTCAAAAATACCTTGTCATTTAAATTTAATAACTTGTCCTTCTCTCTGGTGATGTATGCAGGACTTCTCCAATCATTTTCTGCAAGCTCATGCTCATCTGCCTCCACTAAGTGAAAGGCTCATATAATGCTCACTAGGCATGGTAAGATTCACCGATTCGCATCGGTGCATCGGCATAAAAGTTGATGCGATACATCGATTTAAAAAATTGTGCATCTGAAACAATTTGGCATTTGTATCGCGATGCATCGTTTGTAACATATTTGCATTTGTAAATAAAACATATATGTATATATAATTATTAGTAGATGTGCTATATTTTTATTATTCAGAAAGTGACCAATAATTTAAATATTGTATATGCATATTGATTTCTCCTCTCTAAACTGATTCGCTCATCACCGCTGCTGCTACGTGAATATGACGTATCACTACACTACTAAGACCGAGACGTGTCCTGAGAGTCACATAGAAAATAGATTAACATATTGAATTTCATAACACCATGTTTTTTTCCGCATTGCATCGCATTGCATTGTGTTGAATCAAATCGAAATCAGATCCCACTGCATCTAAATTGTATCACATCGCATCGATAGCTGCTTCATATGTAAATTTAATGTATCGTATCGTTGGCTATGCATCGAGATGCATATCGTATCGGCCTCAGTTATGAGATGCACTTCCCTAATGCTCACATATCAGTGAACAACTGATGCAACCAAGTCACTGTCCTACATTTGTTTATTTTTCAGTAATTCACTACACTCAGATGCACGTCACAATACGTAAGAAAATATGTCACAAAATGAAAACGAGTCTGCCTAATGGAAAAGTGTAAAGTTCCGCCAAAATTCTATTTTTTTTGTAAGTGTAAGGAAAAGGTAGCATCAAAGCTTCAGTCTTTCTGCCAGTGGTGCACCACAATGCAAGCATGTTCCTTACATAATTGAGCATTCCCTGTTCTCTTTAGGTGTACAGAGGGGCTGCAGAGAGTTGCGCAGCACAGTTCAGTGGGTAAACGTGGAAGTTTTGATGTCCTGTCCACCTCTCTGGCTCAGTTCTCCGAGCGTTTCCCTCCGAGTTGTTCTCTTTTGATCACAGGCATGAAAGCCGTTTCTTGCAAGAGTGCAGGTACCTGGGGTACGGCTAGGTGCTAATTAGCTCAGCAGGATAATTGATGTGTAGATTACACTGCGAACAAATGCCTCGACTTGTTTGTTCTTCTCACTTTTCCTCCCCCCTTACCTCTACCCTAATGAACAGTACCTGCCTCGTTAAAACCACGCTAATGCGCAGCCGAATGCGCGTGGAGGGCTTTCCCCAGGTGGAAATACCTTTCAGAGGGAGCGTGCACAAATGCGCTCCCACATGCACGCTCCTGACCTGCAGAAATGCCTCCAGGAGGGCTTTCCCCAGGTGGAAATACCTTTCAGAGGGAGCGTGCACAAATGCACGCTCCTGACCTGCAGAAATGCCTCCGCTGAGCACAGGGATTTATGCAGGGAGCTCATAGAATTTAAAAAGGAAACAATTTCTAAATGAAAGGCCGTGCCATTAGAGTACCAATGGAGTTCTATTGTTACGCCCTGTAATGCCATTTCTTCATCTTTTGTCTCAGAGAGGCTATTATTAGTGGCCTCTCACAGCCGCGTATCCGTTCAATAGGGTTTGAATTTGGTCATTAACAAGTGAATATCAGCAAACACATTTGTGGAGCCCCTGCCATTGCTAATAAACTAACAATGAGTACAAGCCTAATTGGGAAATGCAATGAAGAAATGGAGGCAAGGTGCCTGAGGTAAGGAAAGACAGCGGAAGAAAAGACAGGTCATTATGAGGACGGATGTGGAGAGAAAAAGGTGAACAGTTGAAATGTCGCCTCCTCGCAGTTCCCACGGACAGCTATAATCCGTCTCTCGCTAGTTTACACGTTAAACACGTTATTGTGATTATGGACTCCCGCTTTCTCAGCGGTTCTACACACACAGAAGCGCACACACCGGGGCCGCGTCTACGCCTGCGAGCCATCCGTGTGTTCTCCCAGACAGTTGACGGGTCTCGGGGTCAGAGGTTTCCCTCTGCTTGGCCGTTCGATGCACTTCCTGTCTGAACTGAATTCCCTGCGGCTGCTCTCAGATCTTTATTCGGACCGGAAGTCTTTGTTAAGCACTGCCTTCATTATTTGCTCTGTATAAACCTGCAGAAATGTGCTAACAGAAAGAATTTCCACTCGGGTCTGTTAACCCTGAAAATGCACATGGGGAGGTTCACTAAAATTTAACTGTGCCTACTGATGATGTTGTTTACTTTTTATATAAAATCCTTATTCATATAGAATGGAGGCATGTTTGTGATGAAGACAATTAAACTAAAACAGTGACTTATGCATTTGTATTTATGCATTTGTGACCCTGGGCACAAAACCAGTCATAAGGGTCTTTTTTTTTTTTATTGAGATTTCTACATCATCTGACAGCTGAATAAATAAGATTTCCACTGATGTATGGTTTGTTATGCAAAATGTCTTCATGGAACATGATCTTTACTTAATATCCTAATGATTTTTGGCATAAAAGAAAAATGGATAATTTCGAACCATACAATGCATTGTTGGCTATTGCTACAAATATAACTGTGCTACTTATGACTGCTTTTGTGCTCCAGGGTCACATTTGTAAGTGTTTTTTTTTATTTTTTATTTTTTTATCTAAAGTGACTTGCATTGAAAAGTATACATTTTCAAGTTGATCGAGCTGGACTGAAAAATTATCAAAAGGGCCACATATTTTTTAGTTAATTCACCCCACAGAGTTTTGAGATGGAAGTCCAGCTAATATCCAAACTGCTAAGTTTTTGCTTTCTCCAAACTAAGCCAACAGGGATCTAATCCTCAAACAAACTCTATAAACACACTCCTCCTGCTTTAAGAAAGTGCAAGGAACCATTTTTTCTCTCGATATTTCTGCGCTTAGACCACACCATAATCATCTTATACACGCTTTTCTTTGTTTGGGGATTTTCACGTTTCTCCTTCCAGAGAGATAAGCAACACAATAATGAAAGCTTTAATTACCCCACCCCTCTGCCCGCTGAAGGACGCGAGTCTGTGTCATCATGTAGGGGGGGGGAAGCAGATTGTGCCGGAGCTAAGAAAAACTGTATTTGGACTTCTAGCTGAAACAGGGAAAAAAAGGGTAGTCGGGCAAACTGGCACTTTCCGTCACCAACCTGATAATTCCCCCTCCATCCCTCACCCTGGAGGTCTTTTGTTTTCCCCTCCTGCTTCCTGTAACCATCTCGGCACAGAATCAAACGACGGCAGGGTTTACTTTTCTGTCTCAAAGAAAGATAGATAGAGAGAGAGAGGAAGACGGGAGTGATTTGGTTCGGGCCGGGGGGTTCGCTGGGTCACAGGAAACCTGGACTATGCAGATGTTTAACAAAAGCCTTTCATCTTCTCCTGCTTTCCTGAACTTCCAAGCACCGGAGACTTTTAAGCACAGAGCTGATAATGAAACCTCTTCTCTTTCAGCAGTAGATATGAGACCTTTTCATCCAAACTATACACTCCCGCTATCACCATTAACAAACGCAAAACAGGTAATTAGAGCTGAGGAAACACATAATGGTGTTTCCTACACGGTAATTCAGGAGTGAAGTTGCTCCGCTGCTGTATGTATATTAGGTAAGTTTTTTTTTTTTTTTTGGTTTTTCATGTCTGGACTGTGGTTATTATTCAAGAGTAACTGGCACATTAAATACTTTCTCAGGCCAAAGACAGACATATGAAGCGATGCACAAGTGTGAATGACACGCAGCAGATAATAGACAGATAAGACATGCATTTGTTGTACATATGACAGCTTTCTAAGAAACTAAAGGTAGTCTGTGTATGGGAGCATGTGATCATGTTTCACTGATATTCTGTGTTCTGTATTGAAATTCCCCAATGTGGCAAACTATCTATCTATCTATCTATCTATCTATCTATCATTTTGATTGAATAAAGAGAGTATGTAACCTGAAACAGAAAGTGTACACCATTTGTTGGACTCCACTGGCTGTTTTGTTATTTTCAGAAGGACAATGTTCTGTCAGTATCACAGGCCTCCCACCAGCTCATCTTTATTAAAGAGCATCTACTGACAGCCATAATAACCCAGAGCTCCATCAATCGGCTAAAGGACGGAGAGGGACATCCACCTGGGGACCTGGAGAAAAGCAGGATAAAGCCGTGAGGTGAGAGGACACACAGAAAGGGCCGCCGCTACTGAAACCTTTTATTTGTGACGGGCTTGTTTCTTTTTTGGTTTATGGAAGACCTGGATATTAGAGTAAATAAGAACGCAGCTCCTTTTAGCACTACACAAACGTGGCTTTATTCTCTAATGGCTTGAAAATAAATCAGACGTGCGCGCACACGCACACCTGCACACGTGGTAAACAGGTTGACAAAGAGGAAGCTGTCACCAATTAGCGGCAGTGCTAATCTGGTTGTGTCGAGAGGATTATACTCTGTCCTGGTGGGACGGGGGAGAAATTTCATTTCCTGTGCAGCGTTCACAGACTCTACCTGAGTCAGCGGAGCTGCGCACGTCAAATCCGTGCTGAGATAACAGTTAATCATCTCTCGCCCTGAGAAACTGTTTCCCTCCACTGGGCCGAGCACCCGGCGCTTCATTCCTTCTGAAAACACACGTGAAAATGTGACCTAACCTCTCACCAACGCCAACACGGGAAACACACACGAGGAGACGCCGCCTCCAGAATTCCTTGAGATGTTCCACTCTGTTATTTCATGTGACATGCAACTAGTTTACAAGGTTCATGCTGCATTCAAGTCCTCCTGCGTATGAGTTCAGAAGTTGAAAAAACCTATTTCAATAAGTACTATTATTAATGCGACTTACTAATGTAGTATACAAGATAAACTCTACAGTAAATATTCGCAATTACAATTTAAAGTCAAAAGTGAAATAATTTTAATTTGTTATTTCCAAAACAAAATATGCAATGGGGGGTGTAGGCAGATGCTTGAATTGATTGAATGGTGGTTGAAATATGGACCTTTTTCCCATTTCCGGGTTTCTCTGCAGCAGGAGTCGTCATAGTTGGGTTAACTTCAAGAGCAGTGAATGGGAGAGTACCACAGATATATTTTTTGCATTCCCATTTGCTCAAATAGCAAAAACAAAAAACTCCACAATAGTGTTTCCATGACTTTCAATAAAAGGAAAACAAAAATTGAGAGAGACTGATAACAGTCAGAAGAGAGAACGATGTGAAATTTACCGTCCCTCCCATAGACGCTGCATTAGAAACACCCTCGCATTAGCCTTAACTAGTTTTTTTTTTTTTTGTAACTTGATGCAAAGGTTATATAATATAAATTATAGCGTTATAAATGTACATACATTTTTTTTATCAATTTTATTATTTTTTTAAATTGAGGATTCACGATGCTGATGACCGTTAAATGAGTCATTGCTGTCTTGTGAAAAGGGTCCATAAGAGGAACTGATTACTGAAAAGCATGGAGCAGATTATGAAAACAAACTATTTGGAATAATGTTGAACAATACATCCTAATTATTGTATGAGATTAGATTTACTGCCGCCCAATAAAAGATAACACACTATCCGGCTTCTTACAGCTTACTATGTTGGGGATTTTTAAGCGTGCACCCATGCATGCTTTCTGGGCTTATATTATCAACAAAAAGGGCTCAGTGGTATTAAAATGCAATTGTATGGCACTGTAGTACTATGCATACTGGGTCACTGCCACTATACCAATATATATCTGAAACAAACGCTCATCTGCAAGTACTGGCAAAGAAAGGTGATCAAATCAGATTCTGATTAAAGATTATGAAGGCAAATATTTGGACTACTCTGAATTACCACTATCAGAACAAAAGTGCTTTTAAAAACAAATACATTTAATCGTTTACTTCATGAGAAACTAGACGTGTTAAGAGTGTGAGTTACAGTATTAGTGGTTAACCTGAGTAAAAACACAAAGAGAGAGAGAGAAAGAGAGAGAGAGAGAGAGGTGGGGCTGCTGGGCTTATTGTATTAGGCATTGAGCTGTATGTGAGAGATAAGAGAGAGACAGATTCAGTGTGAGTGAGGGCAGAGAGGTTCGAGGTACGAGCGTCTTATCATGCTGTTTTGTTCCTGGGAAAATCAGGTGGAGTCATGCATTCAGAGCATCCGAACACGACACTTCACAACCACCGTGGCGTGTGTTTGCACACTTACAAGCTCTGTGCGGTTTATCTGTGTCAAATCGCATGCAAATAAATGCGCTCAGCTTTAAAGTGTTTTACAGATTCACTACAGTGAATTCTGATAGCACTTCCTCACATTAGATCTTCACTGTTGGTTTTTGTCTTTATTTCATTATTTTGCGCTGAAAACACACACGCTCCTGAAGCGGGAGAGAAAGTGTCCATCTGTCTGAAATTTAAGCAGCCTACACTGACACAAATTCCCAGAGAGAGGAGTGATTTCCTCAGGTTTAACTAAATAATGCATGCTCACCTCACTTTAGCATGATGAAGCAATTTTAGCTTGTACAGCTACACACACACACACACGCATACACACACACTAAAGAGGGTGAAAGATAGAGAACGAGAGCAAGACTTCCTGAACATCTGAATAATTCAAACTTCTAGACAAGATGAACAGAGAAATGTTACTTTTCCTCATGAAGGAAATTCTCAGACTGTTAAAACAGGAGTGACCCAAGAACTGGACAGTTACCGTGGTCTCAACACTGTCCTGTCCATTAACACTCACAATGACTGCGTTCAGAATACAATACTAGCTTACTGAATGTGCATAGCCCATGTATACTTCATAGCGTGTTACATCACTTACTCAGGGTTTAATTTAGAGCTTGATTTTCTCACAATGTCCATACACTAATCAGAAGTTGCAGTGACCTCTAAGAATAAACGCATAAATGATAATGCATAAAGTCCATTGTCTAAAAATGCATTATTAAACATGGTAGTCTGATCAAATAAGCAGTTATTCCTATTTTTGAATTTTAATACAGTGGGTACGGAAAGTATTCAGACCCCCTTAAATTTTTCACTCTTTGTTATATTGCAGCCATTTGCTAAAATCATTTAAGTTAATTTTTTTTCCTCATTAATGTACACACAGCACATTTTTTTGTTACCTTGGCCAGATATGTGCCTTGGCACAGTTCTGTCTCTGAGCTCTTCAGGCAGTTCCTTTGACCTCATGATTCTCATTTGCTCTGACATGCACTGTGAGCTGTAAGGTCTTATATAGAGAGGTGTGTGGCTTTCCTAATCAAGTGCAATCAGTATAATCAAACACAGCTGGATTCAAATGAAGGTGTAGAACCATCTCAAGGATGATCAGAAGAAATGGACAGCACCTGAGTTAAATATATGAGTGTCACAGCAAAGGGTCTGAATACTTAGGACCATGTGATATTTCAGTTTTTCTTTTTTAATAAATCTGCAAAGATGTCAACAATTCTGTGTTTTTCTGTCAATATGGGGTGCTGTGTGTACATTAATGAGGAAAAAAAAGTAACTTAAATGATTTTAGCAAATGGCTGCAATATAACAGAGTGAAAATTTTAAGGGGGTCTGAATACTTTCCGTACCCACTGTATATATATATATATATATATATATAGTTGTAGTGTAGTTGTAGTTGTAGTTGTAGTTGTTCAAAGTTGTAGTGTTTCGTAGTGATGCAGTCATTCAAAGCTATTTTTAAATGATTTTTTTTTTAGTATCTTCATGTCTACATTTTTTATAAATTTTATTTTTGGTTTTAGATTTTATTTTAGCACATCAAGTTAAACAAAATGAAAATGATAAATGATAATACTAACTGAAATAAAAAGTTTTAAGGAATTTTATTTCAGTTTATTTCATTTCAAGTAACAAAATAAGAAGTCAAAATAGACTAGACTAAAAAAAACAACAAAACAAAAGGAACGCCTATACAATGATACTGCAAACTGCAGAAGAAGTAATAAGTATATGTTAGTATGCTTTTCCAAACTGACTGCATCCCAATTTGCACAGTATCCATCCTAAATAGTATCCATAGTATAAATGTGTGAGATTAGAATTACTGCAGCACAATTAAAGATAGCATTGTGATTTTTTTGTGCATCCATGCATGCTTTTTGGCTGATATTATCCATAACAAAGGGGTCTCTGGTATCAACATGCAATCTTAAGACACTGTAGAACCATGCAAATTGGGTCATTACCACTATATCTGAATCACGAGCATCCGCACAATCACAAATCACTAAGACTGGCAAAGAGATGTGATCAGACTCATTGAGGAACAGATCCGATTAGCCGAATGAACTCGTGTGGCCCGTTTAAGAGAACAAGAGATGTGCGGCAGACAGAAGTGAAGAAATCGGAGGTGTTGTAACATTAGAAGGTCAGATTAGTTTTCCTCCGAGCTCCGTACGGCAGGGATTTGTGAGTCAACAGCCCCTCCGGCTTCCTGTCAGCGCTCTGAACCAAACCACGAGGGAACGCTGGCCCTCGAACCCGACACAACCGGCTCGCAGGAGAACAAAATACAAACCTGCTTTTATCAAAGTGCGGTGAAATGCAAAAGGAAGTGAAGACAGCGATGTCCCGCAGTTTTGATGCTTGTGATGTCAAGGTTGTGGGTTCGATTTCCTGGGAACATGCATACACTCTTAAAAATAAATGTTCTTTATCGGCATTGATAGATTGACACTCTCAAAAATAAAGATTCCAAATGGAGTTTTCCACATAGATGCCAGAGAAGAACCCTTCAGTGAAACAGTTCCATTTTTTAGAACATTTGAATAATCTAAAGAACATTTTCCAACTATAAAGAACCTTTTATGCGGTGGAAAGGTTCCATGGATGTTAAAGTTTCTTCATGAAACCACATGTGCCAATAAAGGACCATTATTTTTTAAAGCAATAAGCCCCAAGAAGCCGTGGTTTACAGTGAATTTATAACAGCTAAAAGGGGCGTTGTTAGGTACGACATGAAGCGGAGCTGTTATAAATTCACTGTAAACCATGGCTTCACGGGGCTTATTGCTTTTATAAAACAGTTATTCCATATACGTAGTATGGTTTCACAAAATAAAACAGAGCAAATAACGTGTAATGATATTAATCAAAATATTATTCTTCCGCCAAACAATGTAGTTCCTCAGAGAGCTGTTATAAATTCACTGTAAACCATGGCTTCACGGGGCTTATTGCTTTTATAAAACAGTTATTCCATATACGTAGTATGGTTTCACAAAATAAAACAGAGCAAATAACGTGTAATGATATTAATCAAAATATTATTCTTCCGCCAAACAATGTAGTTCCTCAGAAATGCTTGTGGTTCCAACAAAGTGGTTGCCGAGCAACACACAAATGTAAACAAAGGTGTATGTTACTTTGTAGAGTAATTTACAAAAGCTCCGAACTTGGCTCAACCAATCAGAATCAAGGACCGGAATTATCCGCTTTATAAAATAACTTTTAACATCCATGGAATCTTTCCATTGCACAAAATGTTCTTGATAGTGAAAAAAGGTTCTTTAGATGATGTAAATGCTCCTCGCACTAAGAAAAAAATGGTTCTATATTGTTACAAATAAAGGCTCCAAAAATGCAGCAATGCCATTTTTGGCTCCCCAAAGAAACTTTCAGTAAACAGTTCTAAAAACAACATTTTTTTTTTCTTGAATGACCAATGCCAATGCAAAACCTTTATTTTGAATTCAATTAATTAGTGTATTAAGTGCTGTTCACCGAAAGGTGGTTCTTCTAAATGGTTCTCCTATTGCATTACTGCAAAAAAAAACCTTCTGGAGTCGTTATTCCAAATCAAATGTATGTCTTGAATGTACTGTACATCTGCCAGATGCAAAACATGCAAACACAGAAGGAACGTAACAGGTGTTGCACTTGGCCGTGTATGACCTCTCCAGTCATGAATTCCTGTAGGATTCACTGGGCCGGGATGCATTCTGAGCGGAAGAAGGTCGAACAGTCAGCGAACGGATCTGTGCGTGTTGTTGCATAGTATTTGGCAGGAACATCTAAACGTGCTCAATCCGAACAACTGCAAAACGCTCGTAGAGAAAATACTAGCAGGGTAGAAAC
This sequence comes from Sinocyclocheilus rhinocerous, assembly GCF_001515625.1. Lineage (NCBI taxonomy): Eukaryota > Metazoa > Chordata > Actinopteri > Cypriniformes > Cyprinidae > Sinocyclocheilus > Sinocyclocheilus rhinocerous. The sequence continues at coordinate 309,601 of NW_015650507.1, read as the reverse complement.
GGCAGCGAAAAGAAGTCGAGTAGAGATGAACAGAGTGAGGGGGAGGAAGAGAAATAGAAGATTAAGCCGAATATGTGTTAACTTTCATCGTGAAGGTTAGTGCTGGATATTTACAGGCCACGTTGGCTAAACAAAGACTGATATGCTGAGAGACCATCATAAAAATCAATACATCAGTAAACCCCCACCTGCATCAGCCCTCTCACTGTGTGTGTGTGTGTGTGTGTGTGTGTGTGTGTGCATAGATCACGTTTCTAAGGCTTCTGCCTACGCCGTGATCAGTGCAAGAGAGCAAAACCTTCTGGGATTCTGCAGAGGACCAGCCCACACACACACACACACACACACGTGTTTGCATGTGGCTTGTTGCCTTCAGAAACAGCTCTTCATGAAATAAGGTTATAAGAACTCCTTATTATGAGATGCATGTATATAAATGTCTGTTTTATGGTTTATAGAGTACGATTTGTTTGTGTTTATTTGGCCCAGGAGTGCTGTATCCTATTCAGTACTGCTTTCAAGCAACTAGACGCTCAAAGTGACTTGATATTGTGGATATAGAAGAGTGTTTGTTAGACACGACACACAGCAGAGTGACTATATTCACAATATAACACAACTTCACTGCCAGAAAATGAGTGTGTGAATTAAACATAATACTAATGAACACCGGACAGACTTTCGATTCTCTTACAGGCACAGACAAGAAACACACACACATACAATCTTTGTGGGGTGAGGGTCTGTTTTTGGCCCCGAGGGCTTGTGGGATACATCGAGAGAGAGATTTGGTCAAACAGTGTGGCAGATATGAGTGCAGGGCTCATAAATACAGTCGGCATCATTAATATTTCAGCGTAATGCTTCAGTTCTCTAATTAAACTTGTGGCTGATAGATGCCATTGTCCCATCATTACCTTCATCAGCTACAGCCGCAAAGATTTCATTAGCACTAATGACAAATTATCAGCACTAGTCCTACTGCTACTACAACAACTACGCCTTACATTATAATAATAATAATAATAATAATAATAATAATTAAAATATTCAAAATATATATATAAAAAAAAATTATAAATAATTGCTAAACATCTTTGGAAAAAATATTCACATTAAATAAATATGAAAGATATCCTGAATTCAAAAGGGGAATTCAAAAAATTATATATATATATATAATTGATGAATAAATAATACGGTATATTATATTATAAAACAGTCTTACACACGTTGCTGATCTTTTATAGTGTTTTTGTTAGTGAATTTCATGCTTTCAGTGCTAATGAGGTGAACGATGCAGACGTGCTCGGCCAAGCACTCTCTCACACA
>NW_015650507.1:301065-308125 GCF_001515625.1 Sinocyclocheilus rhinocerous | reverse complement strand
ACGACGTGGAGGCCAAGAACCACCCGACGCAAAGCGAAGCCTCCGTGAAGTGCATTAAAATCTTTTCATGCACAGCTAGCCATGCATTATCCCGCTTATACCATGGTTATTTGCCAGCATTGACAACTTAAAGCTGTTTATGATGTTTGCAGTGCAATATTTAACTGGAAGGGTAAAAATGACGGTTATTTTCATCAGTTAGCCTACAGCTCGTTAGATTTAGCATTCTGCCCACTTCAAATCAGACACTGAGATGAAATTTATTTGAATGATTTTTGAGAAATATAATGTAGCAATCTAGTATCTAGGGTATTTTATTAATAAAAGTCACGGAGCAGCGCTGACAATTCGTTTCTGTGTGTGCGCAGCGCGATCTGCGATATCAGACCTCTCGCCCTCTCACTGTGTGTGTGTGTGTGTGTGTGTGTGTGTGTGTGCATAGATCACGTTTCTAAGGCTTCTGCCTACGCCGTGATCAGTGCAAGAGAGCAAAACCTTCTGGGATTCTGCAGAGGACCAGCCCACACACACACACACACACACACACACACACGTGTTTGCATGTGGCTTGTTGCCTTCAGAAACAGCTCTTCATGAAATAAGGTTATAAGAACTCCTTATTATGAGATGCATGTATATAAATGTCTGTTTTATGGTTTATAGAGTACGATTTGTTTGTGTTTATTTGGCCCAGGAGTGCTGTATCCTATTCAGTACTGCTTTCAAGCAACTAGACGCTCAAAGTGACTTGATATTGTGGATATAGAAGAGTGTTTGTTACGACCGACACACAGCAGAGTGACTATATTCACAATATAACACAACTTCACTGCCAGAAAATGAGTGTGTGAATTAAACATAATACTAATGAACACCGGACAGACTTTCGATTATCTTACAGGCACAGACAAGAAACACACACACACACACATAAAATCTGTCTGTGTGTGTGTGTGTGTGTGTGTGTGTGTGTGAGATGTGGGGTGAGGGTCTGTTTTTGGCCCCGAGGGCTTGTGGGATACATCGAGAGAGAGATTTGGTCAAACAGTGTGGCAGATATGAGTGCAGGGCTCATAAATACAGTCGGCATCATTAATATTTCAGCGTAATGCTTCAGTTCTCTAATTAAACTTGTGGCTGATAGATGCCATTGTCCCATCATTACCTTCATCAACACACACACACACACACACACACACACACACACACACACACACACACACACACTGGAGCGATAGTGGCTGTAAAGCTCTTGAGTTAGAGCTCCATAAAATGGGTCAGAGGTCAGTGGCCGCTGTGGGAGTCATATTCGTCCTGATGTTTTCAGATCTCTGCTCTTGACTGACATCATTGACAGCCCCTTAAAGAGCCGATTATTCCAGAATAAAAGAAGGAACTGAGGAGCTTTTTTTAAACAGGATCTTGAAGAGATTTACGGTCCAGCAGACAAACAGAAAGCTGAAATGAATTCGGACTCTGGGGAGAAAAGGAAAACTGGGCCGAAACGGTTTTATTCTTCAGCGTTTCCCCTGATTCTGGAGGCCAGAACAAACCGGCCACAGCTGCCAGAGAAAAACAACAACAGCTCCAGCTGACTCCAGCTTTTACATGAAATATAGTTGCTCTTACTGGTGCGAATGAAACAGTGTCACGGCACATCTGTCCAGGTCCGGTTCTGAAGGCAAAACCACACGAGTCCAGAATATCACACATCGCAGTCGATATACAGTGCTGGTAGCTTTTCTCTAGATTAATTCATACTGTATGAATATGAGATCAGTCTACAGCTCCCTTACAAACACTAGTGAGCAATATTACGCTGCCTGCTGCCTTTCACGCTTTTTTTGGCCAAAATCTAAGGCCGTGGAGTACACAAACCCAGAATGCATTGCTACCAGCTCAATGAAAAAAAAAGAAAAAAAAAAGAAAAAAAAAATGGTGGCGGAGCCAGACGAGTTGTTTATAAATACAGTATATATAGTGCACAAATTTTGATTAAAATAAAAATTACTACTTTTAATGATATTTTGCTGTAATTAACAATGAAACTCATGCATACTACTACTACTACTACTACTACTACTACTAATAATAATATATTCAGCAAAGCAATAATTTATATCCATTTTTGTTAAAGTTTAATAGGTTTTTTGTAGGTTTTTATATATGTATATATAGTTTTTATACATTGTTATTGCAGTTTTAGATATTGCAGTACCTCTAATCAAACTACACGGAAATTAGAAATGTCATTAAACCATTGTTACTTAAAATAAAATGTTAACTAAAATAAAATGTTTAAGATTTTTACGTTTTATTGTATTTCAGTTCACATTTTATTTTAAGTAACAACATTTATTAATTAATTAATTTATTTATTTTCATGCTTTATGGACTATATGTGTGGCAAATGAATTTGCTAGCTGTATATTCAAAATCAGTCACTTGTGAGATTTTATTTTGATTAGAATGCAATCTATTAAGGGCGCTCACTAGGGTTTGAAACATGCCTACTGTACACACCGAAACTGTGAGAAAACTCTGGTACACAATAAATAGTTTGTAGCTTGGTAATTTCAGAGAGCATTTCCTTTGTCTATTTTAACAGTCTAGCACATTTCAACTCTGTGTTTCTCAGAATGTACTAATTTACCACCTATTGGTCACAAGTCGTTCAAAGGAAATCTCAGAAGCTGATACCTCTTTAAAGCAGGTTTCTCACACACATACACACACATACACGTGTCAGCAGAAAGCCCAGTGTACTAGAGCTCGCAGAAAAAAAAGACACACTCAGAATGAAAAGACGTGCCATGTGCATTCGCGAGCGATGTGGAGCGCGGAGGAAAAGGTATCAGCCCTTGTCAATTTCAGGTATTTACACTTTGGTGATTCTGGGTGTTTTGTCCTAAGGTGGCACCTTTAGTGCGGCAGATGTGTGAGAGAGTGGCATCCCGACACACACATACACGTGTCAGCAGAAAGCCCAGTGTACTAGAGCTCGCAGAGAAAAAAGACACACTCAGAATGAAAAGACGTGCCATGTGCATTCGCGGGCGATGTGGAGCGCGGGGGAAAAGGTATCAGCCCTTGTCAATTTCAGGTATTTACACTTTGGTGATTCTGGGTGTTTTGTCCTAAGGTGGCACCTTTAGTGCGGCAGATGTGTGAGAGAGTGGCATCCCGAGTCGTGCCCCAGGGCCTGCTGGGTAATTCGGTGATGTCAGGGAAGGGTTGAGGAGAGCCGAGCTGACAGACTCTAAGACCAGAGGGCACAACTTCCACTCAGCTGGATCAGAGGCCTGCAAATCGCTTATGAATAGTCATTGGAGTTTCATTACCTTCTCCTCCCTCTCTCTCTCTCTCTCTCTCTCCACACCAAATGTCTTTTGTCATCGTCACAAGGTGCAGCATTTAATTGCCAATTGATTTCTTTCTTTCTTGCGCCGCTCTCCAATATGACAACATGTCACACGGTTAAACAGCGGCGCCGTTCCCGAGGGGATCGGATCGAGTCCTGATCTCGGAGCATTCGCTTGGACTTCTTCAAATCGCGTCTATAATTAATACCAAAGAAAATCACAAACCATGATATGAGCTAATGCAGGGAGTAACTACAGTAGTGACGTTACCGACTCAACTACATTATTCAGTTCATTCTTAGTCCATGTTAACTAATGAACCTTATTGTAAAGTGTTACAGATCAAATCCAAGCATCAGTATTTGTTCTTACTATATATGGTTATAAATGCAGTTTTCTGCATAAGCAGAAAAGCTTCTTTTTTTGTATTATTTGCTTTTTAATCATAATTTTAAAGTTTTAGCATGTTTTTATTAGTTTGTTTTTTTTGTAAAGAAAAATATTTCTATATAGTTCCCAATTTGTATTTCAGTTTTAGTTATTTTAGTATATCAGCATCAAAGTAAATGAAAATGAGAAATGTTCAACTAGCTGAAATAAAATAACGTTAAGATTTTCTGTATTCTATTTCGAATGTTTTAATATTTTGAGTTAGTTTTTATTTCTGTACTTCTGTGCATTTTCGTTTTCATTTTAAAGTTTAAGTAATTAAATTATTATTATTTTTTTTTTATTAGTTATTTTTATTAAAAAAATATATTTCCACATAGTTATTAATTTGTATTTCAGTTTTAGTTATTTTAGTATATTAAGTTAAACTAAATAAAAATGAGAAATGCTGCATTGGCAAGTATCTGAAACAAAATACGGTTAAGATTTTCTGTATTTCATTTTATTTATTTTCTTTTTTAATGGTTTGGGTTAAGGTTAAGGTCTCGTGGTTTAGGCTTTATGATTTTAGTTTTAGTTAACTATAATGACCCTGCTGGCGATCATGTACAGGCCATGTTAAGTGCGCTCAGTCATTTAAAGAAACAAACACGGCTGTTTCACGGATCGCGTGTAGCGTGTTAAACTGACCGCTCCCATCATCCTCCAGTAAAGCCATCAAACGGCCCTCCGATCTCCTCTAAAACCTCCGTCTCTCAGCTCCGCGTCTGACACGCTTCAGTTCAACTTCAGCAAGCAGGCCAGAAACAACAGAACAAAGACAAGTGGAGAGAGAAAATGTGAGTTGTGTGACATGTTCTCGGTTGTATCTTGTTTCCGTTCAGTGATTTTAGACCTCTTTTTTTTTTGTCTCCCTACAATTCTTTCAGTCTGCGATGAATACCGGCGTGTTTGCCATTGTGTCGACATATCTGAACGCTCGCGATTATCAGGCAGGTACACGCGCTCAGCGTGAGTGAATGGTGTCAGGCCCGCCTAATAAAACACGATCTGTCCTGTATTTACTAAACAATTTCTCCGGTCGCTGCGGTTCGTGGGAGCACGCATTGTTGCCGGGATACGTGAAGCGCGGCGCTCTCCTTTGGCTCGAAGCGCGGGTTGATTACTGACTCACGCCTTTAATGCGCCGCATAATGAGCAAATCTCAGAAATGCAGGAGCGCCATTCCAACCCAACAATGTGAGCCGGTAATGTGAGTGTGTGTGTGTGTGTGTGTGTAATAATGAGAGTTGTGCTGGGTAATGTTCACTCTATTGTAGCAGAGCAAACACAGCGGCGCATTTAACTGCTCAGACGTGTTTAGAAGAATAGCAGCGTAGAGCGTACTCTCTCTCTCTCTCTCTCTCTCTCTCTCGTGATTGGCAGCTCTAGAGGTTGCCAGCGCTGTTTCTTCAAACCTTTTTCAGTGTAGCAGGTGCGCCGTCCTGGTTAACAAGCGATAATTACACATTCTCTGCCTCCCAGACACAGATCAGGTCACTGGCACAATTACAGGCCTTGTTTTAGAACAGAGAAGCCTTACTGTCTCTATCTGTGACGCTCAGCGCTGATTACTGCAATGAAACACGATAAAATATATTATACACACTGTTGATTCTGCTTTGAAATTGTGTTACAGGTTCCTAATGAAAAGTTTGCTCACGATAAGTTACATATTTGTGTGTCAACAAGTGTATTTATATAAATTCTCATCTGTCAAATGATCCAAATAACGCTTGTGGTTTTATCACTGATGAGAGATAAAACCGTTCATAAAAGCCAGTCTATAAAGTCTACATCAACTCCAAATTAACTCTGTTTATTTACTGAAATTGTATTAACACTAACATAAACTCTGCCATTTAAAAGTTTGGGGTCAGTAAGATTTCTATTTTTATTCATCACGGAAACATTAAATGGATTAAAAGTGAAAGTAAGGGCATTTATAATGTTTCAAAAATATATACATTTCAAATAAATGCTGTTCTTTTGAACTTTCTATTCATCTGTGAATCTTTCAAAATAAAATGTATCACGGTTTCCACAAAAATATCGTGCAGCACGACTGTTTTCAACATTGATAATAATCAGAAATGTTTCTTGAGCAGCAAATCAGCATATTAGAATGATTTCTGAAGATCATGTGACACTGAAGACTGGAGTAATGATGCTGAAAATACAGCTGCACATCACAGAAATAAATTACAGTTTAACATATACTCACATAGAAAACTCCAGTTTTGCTCTTATTAATGTGATATTCTCACACTCATCTGTGAGTTTCTCTGTTATGGAGCGAGTCAAACCCAATCACACACACACTGCATATTGCAATCACGTGATGTTTAAACTCACCCTGCGCTCGATGCACTTTGTTTAAGTATCTCTGCTCATTTCTGCGGCTAATCTCTTCAGCGCAGTTTTTTACGAGCTGTTAATATTGATTGGTGGGTAAGACGGAGCAGGATGCAATCACAATAACAGGTTTCATTAGTGTGTGTGTGTGTGTGTGTGTGTGCGTGTGTGTGTGTGTGCATGAGACACACATTGATCAGTGTAATGCTGAGACGCACCTTGAAGAATAATGAGCACTTATTTTAATGACCATCACAATTATCAAGGTCACTGTATTGCGTGACAGCTGCTGAGAGAGAGACGGCTTTGCCTTTACAGTCTCGACTCATCCTCTTCTCTGGTTTTATTTCTGTCTTTCATGGGTTTTCTGCCTCTTCTCTGGTTTTATTTCTGTCTTTCATGGGTTTTCTGAAGTGTGCGTCTCTCTGTCACTCATTCAGAGCGTCTTGTAACCCGCCGTCCGCTGCGGCCTCAAACTCCCGCTCAGAAACAGTGCATGCTTCAGAGAGCGTGTCTTTATTAGCACACGTAAACCTCTTCTTGAGTCCTTCAATCTGAGCTCAACTATCTAAAAAAAAAAAATATAGCCTCTCACTCACTTGCCTTTAGACTGACATCTCCTGATGCATGGGGAACATTTACTGTAGTAAAAAAAAAAAAAAAAGGCAAATCTAAAAAAAAAAAATATAGCCTCTCACTCACTTGCCTTTAGACTGACATCTCCTGATGCATGGGGAACATTTACTGTAGTAAAAAAAAAAAAAAAAAGGCAAAAATTAGATGTTTCTCTCAAAACTGTGCTCAGATTTGCCAAAGTCTGCCATCAAGAGTCAGAGATATCTCAATATGAACTCAAATATTTCTGACCTGAGCTGCTCTCCACATTCCTTTTATAGCTCTATACTCTTGGATGA